>NC_063066.1:16664295-16964295 GCF_018812025.1 Megalobrama amblycephala | reverse complement strand
TTGCCTCTCATAACTGGAAGCTGAACAGCAAACACAATGGCTTCCAGCAGAATTATTCACTGACAACCAAATAAAGCAAGTAATTTATCTAACTTTCAAGAGAAAGGCCATTATATTGAACAACCTGTCATTTCTAAAATATGCTGGCTTATTTGCACAACATACAAATATAATTAAGCAACTACACAACATCTTTGATGACTGTTTATACACAGAACTGTCCATACATGGTGATTTATGCCATGTTTTCTAGCTCAACGGGATGCTAAGAAGCTTGTGTAAAAGAGCTTATTGCTATTGTTAGCTTTTCTTTATTAACTCTGAGCCTAAATATCTTTCTGATATAAATTCTCTCAACAGAGAGTAAATATCACCAGCAGAGAGAGGATTGGAGCACCTAATGTATTAGTGGTGGTCTGTGGGTGGGTTTGTCCGCTATAAGATATGCGCAGACGGGACTCAATGGGAAGCTATTATAGCACTAACTGGACCAATTGAAAGCTTTTAATAAGTTCACAGCAGGCATGTGGCGTCAGGATGCAGTTGGCTGACAGAATGTTATGATATGGTCAACATATATGCACATGAAAAGGCCTGCGTCGGGACCCCCATCTCTTTAGCCTTAATCCTAAAGCTCTTCAGGTTTACATAAAACTTCCCACAATCCACTGCATTAAGATTACATAAAACAGAGGCATTATAAAATAGTACAGACCACAGACCCCGAGGACATCATCCTTTAAAAATAGCCATGTGACTCCCTGTGATGTTCAGTCTTCAGCTAGAGGCTGTTTGCATCCCACAGCATTCATTTGCATATAAACAAACGAGAATAATTACTGCACGCAAGCTTGTGGTAAGAAGGTACATCAGTAGGAAATGTTCCCTATAGAAATGTTTAACTCTGAAGGTGGATACCACAAAGTAACTTATACTCTGATCTTACTTCATTTCAGCAGACCTTGAATGAGAAAAACATTGTATAAAACAAGTATTTGTGCTCAGGTTAGTTTGTTATTCTCCATTTTGCAAATGCTTTTATCCAAAGCACCTAACATTTTTATATTATAAGAACAATCTCTATGGTGCAGCCTGGAGTTAAGTGGCTTGATCAATTCTGCAAAGGTTGTAGCAGATTAAAGGCTTTCAGCCTTAAGGAGGCTGATGAATGTGATATGGATAGTTGAGTGCTAGAGGTCGAGAGTTACAGTAGGTTCTTGTTTAAACAGTTAGTTAACCTAGAAATGAGAATTATGTCTTTAAAGGGTTAGTTCACCCAAAAATGAAAATTATGTCATTTATTACTTGCCCTCGTGTCGTTCCACACCCGTAAGACCTTCATTAATTTTCGGAACACAAATTAGGATATTTTTAGTTGAAATCCGATGGCTCCGTGAGGCCTGCATAGGGAGCAATGACACTTCCTCTCTCAAGATCCATAAAGGTACTAAAAACATATTTAAATCAGTTCATGTGAGTACAGTGGTTCAATATTAATATTATAAAGCGACGAGAATATTTTTGGTGTGCCAAAAAAATAAATAAAAATAACGACTTATTTAGTGATGGCCGATTTCAAAACACTGCTTCAGGAAGCATCGGAGCACAAATGAATCAGTGTGTCGAATCATGATTCAGATCGCGTGTCAAACTGCCAGCGGCTGAAATCACGTGACTTTGGCGCTCCGAACAGCAGATTCGATACACTGATTCATAATGCTCCGATGCTTCCTGAAGCAAATCGGCCATCACTAAATAAGTTGTTATTTCGTTTTTTTTGGCGCTCCAAAAATATCCTCGTCGCTTTATAATATTAACATTGAACCACTGTACTCACATGAACCGATTTAAATATGTTTTTAGTACCTTTATGGATCTTGAGAGAGGAAGTGTCATTGCTCCCTATGCAGGCCTCACTGAGCCATCGGATTTCAACTAAAATATCTTAATTTGTGTTCTGAAGATTAACGAAGGTCTTACGGATGTGGAACAACATGAGGGTGAGTAATAAATGACAGTATTTTCATTTTTGGGTGAACTAACCCTTTAATTACTCACCCTCATGTCGTTCCACACCTGTAAGACTTTCGTTCATCTTCGGAACACAAAATAAGATATTTTGGATGAAATCCTAGAGGTAACTGACTCATCCACAGACAGCGATTTAACCACCATTTTCAAGGTCCAGAAAGGTACTAAAGACATTGTTAAAATAGTGGACGTGACTGCAGTGGTTCAACCTTAATTTTATGAAGCAACGAGAAAATTTTTTGTGCGCAAAAACAAAACAAAGATAACGACTTAGCGACAAAAATATCTTCTCTTCTGTGTCTTTCTAATATGTTGTTTATGTTTAGCAGACGCTGTTCATGTGAGCAGCAAGATGCATGCGTGTGATGCTGACCCAGGAGCCAGCCAATAATGACTTGGCATTCGGACGAGCGCTGAACTGTGTTCACAGTGTCAACTCTGTACGAGACTGACAGGGTAGAGAAGAAATTGCTGAATAAAGTCATTATTTTTGTTTTGTTTTTGCACACAAAAAGTACTCTCGTCGCTTCATAAAATTAAGGTTGAACCACTGCAGTGACGTTGGTTATTTTAACAATGTCTTTAGTACCTTTCTGGACCTTGAAAGTGGTGGTTAAATTGCTGTCTATGGATGAGTCAGAGAGCTCTCAGATTTTCATCTTAATTTGTATTCCAAAGATGAACGAAGGTCTTATGGGTATGGAACGACATGAGGGTGAGTAATTAACAACAGAATTTTCATCTATCTCCCCCCCCCCCACCCCATAAATTACCACAGGTAATATTTTGGAATTGACACTTATTATTATTATTATTATTATTATTATTACTTTTTATAAATATTATTATTAATAATATTTGTTTAAAAATAAGTAAGATACTTACATAATGTGTGCATGTAATATATGTAAATAGAGCCAGGTGAAATAAATAAATAAATATTTTCTGTAGTAATGGACATATTGAGGGGGATTTTTTTTTTTTAAAGCTCAATCAACTATATTGATCCTGGAGCATTCAATAAATGCACTTTGTAATAAATTCAAGCTCTTTGAATTTCAAAAGTTGATAGGAATTGCATATCTGAAACTAGGCTGCTCGTTTCATTATCACAGTATTTTGTAGAACAGACATTTCAAGAAACAGGTCTGAAGCAAAATGGCATAAGCTCTCTGGCTTATTGGTCTCTGGCTGCATAATGTTCTCTCACTTGTAAGCCTAATGCCATCTGCACATTAACACCAACATGTCTTCCAGAAGCAAATGGTAAACAAACCAAAAAAACATGAGTAACAAAGTGCGAGAAACGAAGAAAGGTAGAGAAAGCACGGACTGTTGAAATATTAAAGGCTCTCCGAGGTGTTGACACACAATGACCTGCCCTAACCTCTGGAGCTCAAGCTGTGACACTAAGTAAAAACCTCTGCCACTTCTTAAACATTAACCACGTCAAATGTCTCTAATGGCACTGCATGACATGAAGATATTCCAAAGACCACCTAAGCACATGTGGATATACCAGCCTCACTTCCCTTGGCCAAAAAACAACAACAAACAAACAAACAAAAAAAATGATTTTAAAGTGCTTGTTAATTGGTCTCAGAGTAATGGTGGAAAAAAATGGTCCAAAATCTTGCTTGTGTTTGACTGTCTATTGATCATTGTAGCAGTAATTAATAAAGTCATGACAAAATGATGGAGAACAGAATAATTATAAGCCATATACTGTATACAGAAATTTGAGCGCATTTTCTCCATTTTAAAAAGTCGAATCTGGCAAAACAGATGCCACTATTAGCTGCTGTAACTAATGTCTGCCTTGTGAGTCTTAAAGGTATAGTTCAAAATTGTTCCTAAATTGAACATTCTGTCATTCTGCCTAAATCGAACATTCTGTCTGCCTCCCTAATGTTGTTTCAGACTTTTTTTCTTTTGTAGAACACAAAAGAAGATATTTCGAAAAGCAAAACCTCATTGAAGCCAATTGATTTTCAATGGACATCTTTTTCATGTTTTGCAAAAAAAAAAAAAAAAAAAAAGAAAAGAAAAAGCAACAAACATCATGGGTGTGCGTAAAAGGTAATATAATTTTTATTTTTGTGTGAATATGCATTTAATGCTTGAACATTTCATAGAAAGCAGCACTTCTCATACCCCTATTCTGATCAAGATAATGTTCCACTTTAATGTTTTTTTCTCACTACAGCATATAAGGTTAGCCTGTGAAACAATGCACCGAGCACGTAATACATGCCGCATTGAGTTTTTAATTTAACTAAACCAAAATTGTGGCAACACGACTAATATGGCTTCATCCATCTTTATCACACAACACTGCGGCCTCGGACTTAACAGCTGTGAACGTAATGACTCTGTTGATAATACTGCTGGTCTCCATGATTGTGAAATTCACAAAAAGCTCTTCAGAAAATGAATTGCTTCAACAAAAACACCTCCCATCTAGTATAATAACGGTGTTAAAGATTTATTGTGAATGTTGCATAGTAAAAGCTTTACGTTGAGTAAATAAAACACACACATATTCACAGTCATACACATACAGAAAGACTGACTCACAGGCCCTTTTCATCAGACTGCTATTGCTCTATCGTCTGTCTTTCTCCCCATGAAATAATTGTCTCTCACTTTCTCCCTCTGGCCAGAACACCGTGTCTATGTCTGACAGTAGAGAAAGATGAGGTATGACAGCCAGAAATGATGTCCTTTTGCCTTTGACCTGTAAGACTGAAGCCACTTTTGCTCTGCAGTCACTGTTCTAATTCAATTAGAATTGTTCTAATTCAACTAATTCAATCCTTTACTCATCACATGTTGTTGTTTTCGTCATATACACTGTATATGACACCCATATATGACCCCTCCCCCCAAAAAAGTCGCTTAAATACATAAGAGTCTATGGATGGATCATTATTACAGTGATTATTATTTTTCTAGCATGTTATATGTTTGGCAACGGTTCTTTTAACCCTAAAGGATGGAGTGTGTAGCTTTTCATTTCTTAAACAACCATGTATTAAGATGTATCATGGCCATATTCCAGGATGACAATGCCAAGATTCATCAGGCTCAAATTGTGAAAGAATTGTTGGAGGGCAGCATGAAGAATCATTTTCATACATGAATTGGCACTGACCTTAACCTCAGTGTAAGTTTTTGGGATGTGCTGGAGGATACAAGATCTTGACCAAAAAATAATGCACCTTTCGATGTAAATAAATGTTGTGATGTTATTTCCATCAAGTTACAGACTCCATCTTTAAGGGTTAAAAGAACCGTTGCCAAACATATAACATGCTAGAAACATGATAATCACTGTAATAATGATCCATTCATAGATTCTTAAGTAAGTATTTGCCTATTAAAATCATCATAATGATCATCATGAGGTTATTCACCTAACAGTACTCTTAATGGTGGGTAGAAAAATAAAGTGGCAACTTAATTAAAAAAATCCTCCAAGAAGGGGATCATATCTGGGGGTCAAAACTTTCGCAAACACCTGCATTAGAACACCGCTAATCTGAAGAACATAATGAAACATGAAACTCAGAAGAACCACTTACTGACTAAAGAGTGAAAAATGGTTCTTGATAAGAAGAGTGTTCTTTATTTAATGTGCTGCTAAGAAATAGATATAGATAGATTTGACAAATGTATCTCATGAAGCCATGGGTAAAGTGATTCTGCTTTAATTTAAATAAAAATGCAGAGAGATGTATGGATTGTTAAATGTGTGATAGAATTTTCCCTCTTTTCTTCTATTATTTCGTGAAATTGTGATTAGACCAAAAGACAGAAATATATGGTAAAGCAGAAAGAGCTGTAGAGAGTTCAGATGAGTCAGGGAGGGAAATGTCAAGATAAAAAATGGAATATCCTGAGGTGCAATAGTCTCTCTTTCTCCGTCTCTTAAACACTCATTCTCTCTTTCTTTTCTCTGCCACTTTCCCAATCACACAAACGCACACACACACACACACACACACACACACACACACACACACACAAAGAAGAAGAAGTGGTTGAAATAATCTACGATAGACACACAAACTCACACACTCGGTACACCCCTGAATAGAGCTGATGAGATCAAACTGGACTTCATTGGGTTTCATTTCTCTTGTACTCACTATATCCCCTTGTTTCTCCACTCTCTCTGTCTGACTCATCCAACCCTGCCCTCATAACAAGTCTCTGCAGCACTGTTTTTAGAAGAAAGCAAAGCAATTGCACCCTGACAAACACTCCGCCATCTTGTCTGAACCACAACAGTAAAAGAGAGAGAGAGAATGAGTTTATGGTGAAATACATCAGTCAGAGGCTGACCCAACCATGTGAGATACTTAAGAAAGGGAACAAACATCCTGCTTTGTCATGCTAAGGGTAATAGAGGTTAAGCGTGGTAAATCACATCACAGAGGGTGTACTCTGCATCTTAATGCCGATATGTCATGCTGCTTTGAAGAGACAATTACATCAACAGCACTTAACGGTCTTATGCTGTTCTAAAATAAAGCCAGACATCTTCTATAGTCTCGCGTAGCCAGACCTTTGACTAACCGGCATAAGGTTTGGTCCACAATGCAGCTTATTCTGGCCAAGAACCGCCCACTTAGGAAGAGTGAATGAATTTAAATAATGCAATTGCAGTCTGTGAGAACAGTAAAAAGAGCAGAAAATGAGAGTAGACTATTAAATATGAAATCCTACCCAATTGAAAGTTATAAATATCATTTAAAATACAATACACAATACGAAAATACAACACGTTACACTTTCTTCTTAAGTTGAATACAGAAGGTGGTCTGGTGGAAGCTAGTTATTTTAATTTACGTGTTAAATATGGATATTTTTCTTATACAAATGCATCATTTCACTTCAGAAAGCCTTTATTAACCTCGCAGAGTCGCGTGGAGTACGTTTATGATGGATGAATGCACTTTTTTTGAATTTCAATCAGGTGGTTTCTGTGCCATTATAAGGCTTAGGAGCATCAGGGTGATTATTAATGTAACTCCGATTACATTTGTCTGAAAGAAGAAAGTCATATACACCTAGGATGGCTTGAGGATGAGTGAATCATGGGGTAATTTTCATTTCAAAGTGAACTAATCCTTTAAATTAGAAAATAATTTAAATAATTACAACAATACCATCAGATTAAGAAAATGTCTTACGAAAAAAGTGAGTCTTAAAGGCACACTGCAGAGTGTTGGAACTAGAGGCTGACATTTTTTCGGGATTCCCGTGGGATTCCTGCAGGATGGGAGTCATCTTTGCTATTAATCACGGGATTTGGACGGTACAGGATAAATGGTTAACGGGAGCGGGAATCAACCAATAGCAAAGACGACAAAAAAAGAAAAAAGTAAATGCACCATTTTGTAGTTTCCTTTTAATACGTCGTACACGAACTAGTACATACGAACTATGTACTGTTTTTCTTTCTTTTCTGTGTTCCATTTTCTGGAGAAAATCTAGAAACGGGCTCAGCAGCTGGTCTAAAACAGGATGGAGAGCAGATTAAATCAAATTCTATGTATTAACTAAACACTAATTGAAGAAAAAAATATATGGGAGCGGTACAGGAGCGGGAGTCAATTTAAACAGGAGCGGGATGGGAGTGGGAGTCAATTTACCAGGAGCGGGATGGGATGGGATTATTTTTTAAACTTTGGTCTGGGAGTGGGACGGGACAAGATTTCTTTCTATGGGAGTGGGACGGGACAGGAGTGAAAATCCACTCCCGTGTCATCCTCTAGTTGGAACGCGCAGCATTATTCAATGTGTTGACGTAATTTCAACTGAAACAGGAAGACAGGGTGATATTTCGAACAGCCCTGCCTCTTTTTTAAAATAGCCAATAGAGTTTCATTTATATCACAACTCGGCCAGAGCCGTTAGACTCTGTAAAACCTCAGTTTCCTTCTAACCTCTAACCGTCTACGAATGTCCTTTATATCGCTTTAATATACAGCATTCTGTGTAGAATTCAAATGGGTCTGATACCTTTTGTGGTCCGTTCTGTGCTCTCGTGTCCCTGGTCCAGAGCAGACTGTGCTCGCGCTGCGGCGGTTCATGTTATACTAACGTGAAAACGGACTTCATTCGTGTCAAAGGAAGGCATATTTCTATGTGCCATTCACCATGTAGAAACTAGTAAATATGTGAACAAACTACTGATTTCAGCCGCAGTTTCAGTGTAGTGTAGGAGGGGTGGGACTTCAGATTCTAGGGAGCGTTTGATTGGACAGAAGATTTGACGAGAAACTGAAGTGCGATGTGATTTCATGAAAATCCATGATCCATTTTAGCGGAACTGAGAGACTGTAAGTTTTGAATGCTTTTATCTCCTAAATGCGAATTTTGTCATTGTTTTGGAACACACCAGCATATTCATAAGCTTAGGGCTAACATATTCATACTAAAAGCTAAAAAACTTACATTTTGATTTCAGGGGGACTTTAAGAAGAGATTTAAAGGTGGATACCATGCTTACAATAGGCATTCAAATCTTTAAAAACAAACAGTAAAATCTTAAAATCAATTCTAAAACTCACAGGTAGTAACCAGTGAAGGTTGGATGTAATGTGGTCACCTCTCTGCTAAAAGCCTGGCAGCAGCATTTTGAATCAGCTGCAGTCTTTGGATGTTTCAACTGCTAATGCCAGAATGAAGTGCTTTACTAAAATCAAGTCTGAAGGCGATAAAAGCATGAATGACCTTTTCTAAATCTGCAAAAAGAAAGGAATGACTTGATCTTCGTTAGCCGTCTCAGTCGGGCAAAGCATGACTACACCACTTTTGCTACCTGCGCATTGAAGGACAATTCTGAACTAAAAAATGATACATAAGTTACGGGCCTCTTTCCGAACATTTTTCGACATCCAATTTTTAATCTCGGTGAAGCAGGACATGATGCAGGATGCATCCAAGGTACCCATCGGTACATACAATTGCGCGTTATCTGCGTAGCAGTGGAAATCAATGCCATGACTAAGCATAATATGACCCAAGGGGACATATTTGAAAGCCCAAGCATAGCTTAAGCTTATGATTTAATATATAATCTTATTAGAGTATGACTGGCAAATACAGTAGTTCGTTCTCTTCCTTGCTATACAGGTTTCACAATCCAACATAATTGTCTGTACAGACAATGCTTAAAATGATTAGAAATTGTTAGATTATAAGAAAATGTTTTTTCTTATGCCTGAAGTCTGTGTATTATTCGGTTTTCTGTGTATTTCCCTTCATCTGCATTCACATAATCATGAACGTTCTCTGAGGCTTCGTTGCTTGAATCCGCTCATTAAAGGATACACGCAGCTGACAATCCGATAAAATGATTTTTCAAGCACTGCTGCTCATTGACCATGTTACTCGCAGAGCCCACAGATGGCCTGTCATTTTTAAATGCGTCAATTATGATGTGATTTCCCATAACATTGGCTAATCCAGCTCCAAAAGTACCTTTAAATAAGTCACGCAGATGTTGAAAATGCAAATGGAAGCAGGTGTTCACTAGCTTTTCATTTTGTATCTCTGCTGTTGAAAAGCAGACGTTTACTTTCAGGAAAGTATGATACGGACAAAGATGTTTTAAGTTCACCATTAGTTTCTCCTCTACGTAATCTCTCCATTCAAACGGCACGACATTGTTCCTAAGACTGTAACGAATAACCACCGGGGGCAGCGTGAGAGGTAAGATAAATAAAATCTAAAATTGCTTTGTCACTGCTTTCTATCACTCCGCACTGTCTGCTGCTTCTATCTTTGCGATCCGCCAGTACCTCGGGGGAGAAACTTCAGGTGCGTTATCCAGACATGAATCATAAACTTCCACATTAATATACTTTTAGATTCTATTCAAAGCCCGTGAGGACTCTTCGCTTTGATTTTTTTCTATAGCCTGTGAGCGATTGTGAGGGCTTTTAATGATGCCATTCACATTGCAGGAAGAATGGTGTGATTTAGGCCCCATGTTCCAAAAAATCCTGGCCTCTTTACTGCTTATTTAAGCTTCCTACAGCCTTAGAAGCTTTAGAACGACCGAGGAAGAACAGATTGAATTAAAGAATTGGATACAGAAAAAGACCAATACAAAAAGCCTTCATGCTGAAGGTTAAAAAGCATTTAAGCATAAAAAAAAAAAAAACATTATGGAAGAATATAGCATCATTTTTCTTTCTTTAAATGATAGATTTTCAAAATGCTAAACAACAGCAAATGTTTGTTCATGAGGCCATTTAGTCAGGTCATTACTTGATCGTTGCCTAAGGTCCAATGCCAAAAACCAGGGAAGCATGAAATTTGAAAGTTTTATCTTATTGAAGCGTACAACACAAGTGCCTCAGGTTTAACAAATCACAAACGCTATTATAGGACCTGCATTTGACTCCTGAGGTATAGACTGGATGCATAAAAGAATTGTAAATTGTTAATACAATTATTATCCGTCATTAGAAGTAGTTTAGTGTGCTTCAGCATGACTTTTGCATTCAAAACCATTAGACAAAAACCATCCAAAACCGTGTCAGAGAGTCTTTGCACTGCGACAAACCAAGTATCAGTATAACACTGGAGATGAAAAGCCAAGCTTTAAATTGGCTATCTATTCAGGCAAAGTCATACTTGCAGCAAAAGGCTGTGAATTATTATAATTTTAAATTATAAATTGAGCCGTGCATTGAAAATCAATGAACATGTTAAATTATCACATTCACAGAGAGATGCATGGGTGCATTTCAACAAGAGATCTGGCCTTGAATATTTTCTCTTAAAGGACAGCTCGCTGTCTAACGCAACAGCGCTGGAGAGAGAGGAATAACAGTGAATTGTGCTTGTGCTTTTCCGGGAAATGGACTGAAAATTGAATGTAATGTAATCACTGTTCATCTATGTGTATGGCAAGTGCTTTTACTGTACACTGAAATATACAGTTTTTTTCTTTTTTCTTTTTTCTAATTATTTGCATAAAACTCATTTCTTTCTAAAGTCAGTCTCTGCAAATCTCTTAATACATTCAAACCACCTTTAGCACAAGAAAAAAATGCCTTCTAATTAAAAAGAGGAGAGGGTTTTATAAATATTACAATATTACATTACAATCATATACATCAAATTATAAAAAGTCTAATTAGTTGCTTTGCTTATTCATGTTTTCTCCCCTTAAATTAATTAAATAGATTTTTATAGATGTATACAAAATGTCTTAAATAACATTTCTTTGTTATATCCTCATTTTTGCAGGCAAGGGAGTTGTTTTTGGTGTTGGGATTGTGCGTCTCACCAGATGGCTGTGTTAACACTAGCTGATACTCAGAGGTACATAAAAAGGGAACCAACACAATTCACAAAGTGCTAAAAAATTGGTCTGCTGTTACTGTATTTCTCCACACATTATGCTCTTTGATGTTTTAGATACTGACTGTAGGGGGCGGTCTGAATGTTGATAATGATGTGCTACACACACACACCCTTGAGGTATCAGAAGTGGCTGCATCTTCATCTTTTCATCTCGTTGAGTTCCAAGTGGATACTTTGTGATCTGTGGTCGAACTGTAGTGACGGATGCTTCTCACTGCGCTCACACATATGCAAACAGACCTATTTTGTGAAAACGTACACATATATACAGAAAAAATACAGACATAAATGAGCAGTATCCACATTGTTTTCCTCAAGGGTACATACTGCAGTGCTTTAATTGGAAAAATAGACGCCACTGAAAGCAAGTGTTTACACAACTGAGAGAGCAATGCTAGCTAGCGCTGCAGGCATCACCCTGACTGCCATTTGAGAGAGCGCCAAGTCACACACAATACCATTTGAGTACTTTAATGTGGGAAGACTTTGATTATGTGCTTTTAAGATACATAATTGCAATGAAATCAGCTTTTTAAGCTTAGCGATTTTCTTGAATGTAGTATCAAAGTGTTTAGAAATTCAGGCTTACCTCTCTATGGTATAGTTCACCCAAAACTAAAAATTGTGTCATCATTTACTCATCCTCATGTTGTTATAACCTTAAAGAATTTCTTTATTCTGCAGAAACAAAAAGGATAATATTCTGAACAATGTTCTTTCATGGAGCGTGTTATTGTTTGTGAATGTAAAATTCTGCAAAGTTTCAAAGTGCATGCTTATTGTCTCCCGAAAGTAAGAACTGATTCAGAACTGAGTCACCAGTAATTTCTAATATCTTACTTCCTGCACAAACCTACATAGATTTTTTAACAGATTTACATAATGCCAGCCTGTGGCCTTCACTGGCTGCCAGTGAACAATGTCTACTTTAACTCACCCCCAACACACCCCAGTTGTAGCTGAGGCTTGGAAGAATTTTGTTTATGTTGTTGACAAGACGATGTTTTCTGCACTTTCTGAACTTTCTAAAGTATGAGGACTTTTGAATTGATACGGTAAAAACAACACAATTATACATGTATACAAGTGCTGAGAAAGCCTCCAGAGCTGAAATTAAGATATGGTAGTTGGAGTTTCGTTTCCGACATATGCTGTAAGAGGTAAACAAATCACAACAGACCGGGTTATCTGACCAATTAGGGCAGAGTAGGCTCTCGGAAAGCAGGGGTTTAGAGAGACTGAATACTTTATCGAACCATTTCAGACACTGTGATGCTTGACCTTAAATGGATGTAAACCTGTTCTAGGAGACACAATTAGCATACCTTTAAAATAGCATAATTTGGGCACTTTAACTTTTTTTTTTTTTTTTTTTTAACTACTTTTGAGTGAACTTTCTCTTTAAGTGGTTGTATTGTATTATAGACCTGCAGCTGACCATCAGGGGAAGTTTTTCTCTCGCTCTGCCTCTGTGGGCAGGAGAAGCATTGGCAGGCTTTTGAACATCACAATGCTATTGCGGTTCTGGAGCACGTAGCTACCGCCAACTCCACTGCTGCCCCCCCCAGGGCCCAGGAACTTTTTAATCTAATTAAAACAAGCTGAGAGACGAGTTGAAAGATAAGGTCGCCACGGGGAAATGGAGGAAGCATTTTGCCAATGTGGGCCTTTTCCTCAGCCTCCATGACATTAACGAGTTATCAGGCTTTGAGAACGTGCAGTATAGCATAGGGACCAAGCCACCAACCGACTGACAACTTTTGAGTGCGGGTGGGACTCACTGTCAGTGGTTGAGACGATGTGACTGACAGGGTAATTAATCACACCGTATGGACAGAGTGAAGCCAAAGGAAGGCTTCTTTCCATTGTTCAACAGTAAACCATTTGTTTTTCATAGTAGAGAACTGCCAACATAAAAAAAAAAAAAAATCATTTTGGCGCTATGCAACCCTGCTTAATTTATAAGTCAACTCTTACGCTTATTATCAGAAAATGGGCATCTGGTCCAAATTTAGAGTGACAAGCTGTTTTGATTGCTCTACAGTTTTGGACCAGCATAAGAAATAATTAAAAGATATATGATATACAGTACAGTCCAAAAGTTTGGAACCACTAAGATTTTTAATGTTTTTAAAAGAAGTTTCGTCTGCTCACCAAGGCTACATTTATTTAATTAAAAATACAGTACAAACAGTAATATTGTGAAATATTATTACAATTTAAAATAACTGTTTTCTATTTGAATATATTTCACAAAGTAATTTATTCCTGTGATGGCAAAGCTGAATTTTCAGCATCATTACTCCAGTCTTCAGTGTCACATGATCCTTCAGAAATCATTCTAATATGCTGATCTGCTGCTCAATAAACATTTAATGTGTACAATTGTACAAAATATTTGTGTACAATATTTTTTTTCAGGATTATTTGATGAATAGAAAGTTCAAAAGAACAGTGTTTATCTGAAATCTAATCTTTTGTAACATTATAAATGTCTTTACTGCCACTTTTGATTGATTTAATGCATCCTTGCTGAATAAAAGTATTCATTTATTTAATTTCTTTTCAAAAAAATAAAAATAAAAATTCTTACTGACCCCAAACTTTTGAACGGTAGTGTATAATGCTACAGAAGCTTTGTATTTCAGATAAATGCTGTTCTTTTGAACTTTCTATTCATCAAGGAATCCTGAAAAAAAAAAAAGTACACAACTGTTTTCAACATTGAAAATAATCATAAATGTTTATTGAGCAGCAGATCAGCATATTAGAATGATTTCTGAAGGATCATGTGACACTGAAGACTGGAGTAACGATGCTGAAAATTCAGCTTTGCATCACAGGAATAAATTACTTTGTCAAATATATTTAAATAGTACACAGTTATTTTAAATTGTACTAATATGTCACAATATTACTGTTTTTTACTGTATTTTTAAATAAATAAATGTAGCCTTGGTGAGCAGACGAAACTTCTTTTAAAAACATTAAAAATCTTAGTGGTTCCAAAATTTTGGACTGTACTGTATATATATATATATATATATATATATATATATATATATATATATATATATATATATATATATATATATATATATATATATATATATATTTCCACTTAAGCAATAGAACCTGGCTCTTTTAAACTCTAAATGGAATGGAAAAGGGCTGGAAGGCCAAGAAAACTTTCTCAGAGTTTCTTCTTTGAGAAACTGGAAAACTGTTAAGGAGGTCAAACTAAATAATGATTTTTGCTTTAAAAAAAGCCATTTTGTTCTGTTATTTTATTAAATTTTTTGTACATATTTCCTGTATTTTCTGTTTCTATTTTAATAAAGAGACAGAAAAATAAATATGGATGGTCATGAAAACATTTCTAAAACAACAAAACTTGTGGTGGCCTAAGAATTTTGCACAGTACTGTATATACAGTATAGTCCAAAAGTTTGGAACCACTAAGATTTTTAATGTTTTTAAAAGAAGTTTCGTCTGCTCACCAAGGCTACATTTATTTAATTAAAAATACAGTAAAAACAGTAATATTGTGAAAAATTATTACAATTTAAAATAAGTGTTTTCTATTTGAATATATTTCACAAAGTAATTTATTCCTGTGATGGCAAAGCTGAATTTTCAGCATCATTACTCCAGTCTTCAGTGTCACATGATCCTTCAGAAATCATTCTAATATGCTGATCTGCTGCTCAAGAAACATTTAATGTGTACAATTGTACAAAATATTTGTGTATAATATTTTTTTTCAGGATTATTTGATGAATAGAAAGTTCAAAAGAACAGTGTTTATCTGAAATCTAATCTTTTGTAACATTATAAATGTCTTTACTGCCACTTTTGATTGATTTAATGCATCCTTGCTGAATAAAAGTATTCATTTCTTTAATTTCTTTTCAAAAAAAATAAAATAAAAATTCTTACTGACCCCAAACTTTTGAACGGTAGTGTATAATGCTACAGAAGCTTTGTATTTCAGATAAATGCTGTTCTTTTGAACTTTCTATTCATCAAGGAATCCTGAAAAAAAGTACACAACTGTTTCAACATTGAAAATAATCATAAATGTTTATTGAGCAGCAAATCAGCATATTAGAATGTTTTCTGAAGGATCATGTGACACTGAAGACTGGAGTAACGATGCTGAAAATTCAGCTTTGCATCACAGGAATAAATTACTTTGTCAAATATATTTAAATAGTACACAGTTATTTTAAATTGTAATAATATTTCACAATATTACTGTTTTTTACTGTATTTTTAATTAAATAAATGTAGCCTTGGTGAGCAGACGAAACTTCTTTTAAAAACATTAAACATCTTAGTGGTTCCAAACTTTTGGACTGTACTGTATATATATATATATATATATATATATATATATATATATATATATATATATATATATATATATATATATATACACTACACTGTACAAAAGTCTTAGGCCACCATTAGATGTTGTTTTAGTAATGGTATAATGACTGTATATAATTATTTCTTAGTCTCTTTATTAAAATATAACCAGAAAATACAGGAAATTTGTATGCAGTATTAAAAAAAGAAAAAGAATTAGGGGGAAAAGGGCTTTTATAGGTTAAAGTGGCAAGTATTTCCACTTGAGCAATAGAACCTGGCTCTCTTAAACTCTAAATGGAATGGAAAAGGGCTGGAAGGCCAAGAAAACTTTCTCAGAGTTTCTTCTTTGAGAAACTGTAAAATTGTCAAGGAGGTCACACTAAATAATGATTTTTGCTTTAAAAAAAGCCATTTTGTTCTGTTATTTTCCTTAATTTTTTGTACATATTTCCAGACTATTAGATAATAATAACGATAAAAATAATCTGAAAAATTCTTTGTTCTACGGGTGTTAATGTGTAGCAGGACATTTACACTATAGCAAGAATATTTACACGTTCTACTCTCCAGTGTGGGAGTAATGACACAAATGTAACACCTTGGGATACAAGCTGTTACTGCCAGCATTCAGGTTACACACTAGTTTATAAATGACATATGGCTTCTTAACCTCATGTTAAGGAAAATTGCAATGTACATTGACCTCTTCCCTCTCATTTTAATAAAGTTTCTGTTCAGGAGCTGTAGTGAGCCATTAGTTTATGGCTGCCATTAGTTTTTATATTAACCCATTTCATTTCCATTGAGCAAGCACTGTTGTAGAACACAGGACCCACATATCCCATCCGTTCAATCTCCAGCTGGGGCAGCTTGGCTCAACTGGTTCTCAGTAAGATCATGTCCTCTGCTTAAAGATCCAAGATCCAAGACTAAATGATCTAAACTATGCCATTCAAATTCATTTTATAGCTCTATAATCTTACTGGATGTCAACAATTGTCTCAGGTGTCTATTTATATTTCCCTTATGAATTTTATTGGAAACATCTGGGACAGAGTTAACTGAGAACTCCATTAATTCTCAAAGAGCAACCTCTGAGCAATAAACAAATCCTTGGGGAAACCATGTTCTATCTGGATTCTTTATGTGGATCAGAGCGGTTGCTGTTCTTGCTGTTTTTCAAACACATATGTGTGTTGACACATCGATGCGGTTCGCACTCTTCATTTCCATATACCCTCGTGACTAGATGGAAATGACATCCAGTCACAAATATCTCTGAGGCATGAGACATCACAGACAATTCAGCGACGATGAGAACACAATGAGAAGAGGCAATAGTATGTTGCGAGAAGGAGAGCTTTATGACCCCGTACTGTTTTGTTTCGAAAGAGGACGTCAGGAAGCACATCGGTCTATAAAGCTGCCGCCGCAGGCTCTCATTAAAGTTTCCTGTGTGGTGGATGCACCCAGTGGGCTTTCATATTTCCCTTTTTTCTGTTTACTGAGGTGTATAGATGCTGACAAAGATGAACTGATGTTACTGAAGAATTATTATATTATGCATATATACCCACCTATATATAGTACTGTATAAATATATAATGTTCGTAAGCTTTTATACGGCAATCCGGCTCCTCAATTTTTAATATATGGGCTTGAAAGAAACACTTTGTGGAGAATCTGTTGGGATTTTTTAGCATGCAGTGAGGATACTTTTGATGAGGACAAAAATATTTCAACAGACACGACGATTTTATATTCTCAGTTTGGAAGCATCAGCGCACTCACATACAAAAACTATTTCAGCAGTGTAGCTGCTAATAACCTATTCTAGACTGTGAAAAAGGCTATTAAATATACTAAAAATGTACTTGAAATTCAAGTAGTATGTTTAAAGTACACTTGCATTCCCAGCATGCTTATTTGAAGTGAATTAAAATATATTGTAATGCATTTTAATATATTTCTAAAAAGTATACTAGAAGTACATTGGTAATAAATATATGGTCAGTTAAGCTTTTAAGAAATATGCTAAAACACAAGCTTACTTTAAGTGAAATTTTAATGTATTTATATGCTATGCAAGTGCATTCTTAAAATGTACCAACTTATAATGTATTATGAACATTTTTTGTCAACTATGATTAAGCATTGTAGTAAGTATACTTAAGCAAATCAATATGTTGTACAGTTTTACTAGTTTGTACTTGTACAAGAACAGGCTAGCCTACTTAAAGGGTTAGTTCACCCAAAAATGAAAATTCTGTCATTTATTACTCACCCTCATGCCGTTCCACACCCGTAAGACCTTCGTTAATCTTCGGAACACAAATTAAGATATTTTAGTTGAAATCCGATGGCTCCGTGAGGCCTCCATAGGGAGCAATGGACACTTCCTCTCTCAAGATCCATAAAGGTACTAAAAACATATTTAAATCGGTTCATGTGAGTACAGTGGTTCAATATTAATATTATAAAGCGACGAGAATATTTTTGGAAATCGGCCATCACTAAATAAGTCGTTATTTTGTTTTTTTGGCGCTCCAAAAATATTTTTGTCGCTTTATTATATTAATATTGAACCACTGTACTCACATGAACCGATTTAAGTATGTTTTTAGTACCTTTATGGATCTTGAGAGAGGAAGTGTCCATTGCCCCCTATGCAGGCCTCACGGAGCCATCGGATTTCAACTAAAATATCTTCATTTGTGTTCCGAAGATTAATGAAGGTCTTACGGGTGTGGAACGACATGAGGGTGAGTAATAAATGACAGAATTTTCATTTTTGGGTGAACTAACCCTTTAATAGGCTGTTGTCCATAACATGATGTGTTACAGCTACTGTTGAAACTCCCACAATCATTTCAACATCATATCATCTGAAGTGCAATTTTCCAAAGATATGCTTAAAATCCCTATATATTTACTTGTGTTTAAATTCAAACAACACACGTAACACACATGACTAAACCTGATTTGTTCTTATGATTATAATCAGAACCAATCAGGTTTCTGAGAGCTTCTGTTTACTAGTTCAGTTGTGGGTGCTAAAAAATCTAAATGTAAACTGTTAAATTATATAGGGAGATCATGTCTCTTCAGAGGACTTGGATGAAACCACTCTAATCATATGGATTTTTTTGGCGATGTTTTTTGCAATGAACTTTTTGAACCATGAACAGTTTTGGTGAATCGACTTTCGTCAGCGGGACATAAATCTCTCAGATTTCAGAGAATCCTTTTTTCCTTTTGAACAACCCATTTTCAAGATTTGATCCAATCCGATCAGATTACATTTGAACAACTGGCCCTAGGTCATCAAGAGTCAAGGATCAAGTGCTCAATCAATGGCTTCATTTACCGGTGGAATTAACTATTTGGGATTGACAATCATAACTGGAATTACATCCGTAAATTTGTTCATTTATATATATTTTTTTTCCAAACACTGGCACGTTTTACATATTTTTATGTAAAACGTTCTATGTTAATTTATTAATTAATGCATTTATTTATAATAATATAATATATGCTGGCTAACTGGCTAAATTAATATATTTATTATAAATACATAATCAAAAAAAAAATATAAATGCATTTTATTATCAAGTTCTAGATGCTCTGTTGTGCTTATGTTTAGGCATTAAAACATAAAATACATTTGTAAAAAAAAAAATGTTGTGGAGTTGCTAGTTTTATGTGTTAAAGCTGAAGTTGATAAGGGTCAAGGATCAAGTGCTTAATCAATGGCTATGTTCACCTAGTCAGTGTTTGGGATTGACATCCGGATTTACTAACAGATGTGACTCTCAAATCCCCTTCTCTTAAGCCACGCACACACTTAACGATTGTAAGGCCGATTATGAATGTAAATTGATACTTATGACTGATCGCGCTCAAACGCGTCCAGTCAGAGCCAGTTGCGTTCAGTCTGCGATTACAGTCGGTGTTCAAATTCCATGTGCGAGTATATAAATCGGCTCCAGTCGAAGGAAACAATCGGTATGTGTGTTCAGTTCAGTCTTAGAATGTTTCAGCTAATCGTTAGGTGTGTCCCCGGCTTTAATCGCCATAACCCTGCAAAAACCTGTAACCATAGCAACAGATGTAAACATCAAGGCTTTGTATTGCATATTTAAAGTTGTCATTATTATTCCAAACTGCTTTTTGCCTCTCAGGTATGCATTTTGTCATTGAGTCTCCTTGACCCAAACACTTAACAGGAGTTATATCTCGCTCTTCAACTGCACAATACCCCTATTCTCTGGCCTTTTGTTCATAACTTGAGAGAGGCTGACAGCTCTAACATTAGCGACTTACTGCAAAAAGCGCACACCTCATGCCATGCGTATGTCGATGACGCAACAGACAGCTATAGCTGTCGACTGGATACATACAAACAGCACATTTCAACCCAACTTACTCTGAAAAGAGACTCAGTTGGGTTATAGAATGTAGCTGTCAAATAAAATAACTAAAATATCTATGCACATAACCCTATTTAACACTCTAATTAGGTCTGACAACCATTACTACCACTACTGTGTGACCAATCGGGGAAACCAAAAGACAATATTCTGCAGTGTCTGTTAAGAAAGTGGCAGTTAATTGTGGGTTAACATGTCTTAAGTAAATGCCAATAGAGTTCTGTCCAATGTCACTTTATGTACCTGTAAATATACCTCTCTACAATTAAAAAAGACCATATTATGATTATTTGTTTGTGTGCTTTTGTGCTCGCCCTGTCACTTCTGAAATGAATGGCTCTCATAACAGAGGAGTCATAACCAATTCTCCACCACTTGCCTGTCGGGCAGTGAAATTGCTGATACTCTTGATTTCCAAGGTAAAGAGAAGATTAAGTGTGGATTGCTGGTGTGTCCTGCTCCATACAAATCTAAGCTGAAGATAAAGTAGTGCTTTGTTTGTGTCAGATTTAGTTCCCTATGTGAGGGAAAGCCATTTATGGTATATCAGCGCCATGAAGGTTTCAACCTTTGGGATGTTTTTACTTGTCAAAGTGATGGGATTTATAAGCACCCTGCCTCAAGGTTATACATTTGTCTGATGGCTCCACATCACAATAAATATAAAACTACCGGCAGCTTTATTGTAGACACCCTAATTATAGCTTTGGTCATCATGGGCAAAAGTCGGCAGATATGGATGTCACAGCGTACAAAAAGTAAAAATAAGTAAAGTTAGAACTCCAGAAAAAAAAGCTGTGCGTCCTGTTTTTCAATTCATAAATGCACGAAGCTATTTCAAAACAGTCCACAAGGCCATATCTCTTGGAATAAAGAGATAGAGAGAAAGAAAAAAGAAAGAAAGAAAGAAAGAAAGAGAAAAAGAAAGAAAGAATAAATAAATAATAAAAAACAAGTAAAGCACAAACATTCATAATAAACAGTTGATCTATAATCTCAAAACATTCAGAAATAAACAGTTGATCTATAATCTCAAATTTTTGGGAGAACAAATGTTGACCCTGCAGGCACTTTCAGGCAGTGAAGTATTGATTTAGCAAGTTTTCAGTGTATAAGAGGCAGACAAATGCAAAGTACTGCATGTACTTTTGGTGATCACTATAAATCTGTTCGGATAGAGAGAGCCGGAGGTCAGATGTGTTGTTCCACACAATTACGTCAAACGAGTACACCCTCACAAAACAACTGAAATATCAGTGTGCATTAAAACACAAAATGTTTCATAAAGCATGAGGCAAATGGCCCTTTGAAAGGATTTTTTTTTTTTTTTTTTGTTATGCAATGTAAAAAAGAATCGTTGGTTTAACTAAAAAAAAAAAAGTTACCTGGCAGCCTTAAAATGTTGAGTTCATTGAAATTAAAAATGTAAGTTAATACAATGAAGACGATTGGTTTAATCAACAGAAACTCAAAATAGTATGTTATCTGAATAGTATGTTAAAATGTTAATCATAACAAAATTACACATGAAAATGTTTGTTAAATTATTATTATTATTATTATTATTATTATTTCAACCATAACGAAGCCAACCAAACAGATGATGGGCCCCATTGTTTTCTCTCTTCCTCTTCTTCCAGCTTCTTCTAGACAGCGTGTTGACCACTTAATTAGCCAACACGCTGTTAGACACACTGTGACACACAATGGTTTAATGCTACACAGTCAAAGTAACAGCAAAGTGCATTCAAGTGAGATCCGATGGCATCAAGGCGTAATGACAAAACTGCAGCCATTTAAGCAATAAATACTTCAGTGGTACATCGGATTCCTTCAAGACAGAACAAAACATAAATAAGTCTGACTAAGCTCTAACATCACCCTTTGAACTCATTTACTTTGTCACAGTCATTCTTTTCAGGGCATTCAACTGCTAGCATTTCGGATCTACTACTATGATGAGCGCGGATGACTTTTGAGCCGCAGTTGGCGGGGCATCCTCCCCTGCTGCATCCGATTATTGTAGCCGGACGATTTAAACACTAACCTTATCCAAACTGACAAATGGGCATCTCTCTCCCTCCTCAATCACACATACCCAGCATGCTCTAATTTCTTATTTACAGCCTATTTTCCAAATGCCACATTTGTTTCTGTTTACACCAAGGACTGAGGGCCATCAGCTGTGAAGCATTGTTCAGATGGGCTTCATCCCCGAATGAGTTGCGGCAGGCGGATACAGCCCTATATTCACGTTTATCTTTGTGGGTCAGATCTGGCGCTCACCAGTTTGCCTTTTATTATGCTGGCTTAGCACTAGGTGGGGGCGGGGGGCACCCTTACAAAAAGAGAGAGTTGGTCATATTCCCTGTAGGGTTTCCCAATATTGTACAGCACTTCTAATTTCTAACAGTGTTGTGTTGTGAGGAGCGAATATCAATCAATCAATCAATCAATCAATCAATCAATCAATCAATCAATCAATCAATCAATCAATCAAATTAATTTATATTTTTTATAAATATTGAATATAACATACATAAGGGCATATTTTCTAAACTTTTTGGGGGGATTTGTATGTGCACATTTTCAGTTATATATTTATTAGAAACATACATACAAATATTAATAAATAATAAAATATATTGTATTAAATAAATAAATTGAAATAATTAAAATGAACCTAAAAATTATAATAACTCAGAAGTCTGTTCACTGGGCAAATTTTGGCATATAATTTATACTAGGGATGTGCATCTCCACAACTGAGGCTGATGCAATACGCGTCTCGATGCATATAAGATACATGTGAAACAGTTACCGATACAATGCGATACGATTCATCCCTATTACGATGCGATGCAATTTCGATTCGATACGATAACAAAGTTTACTGTTACTGTAAAATTGTGTGATTATTCCTTCAAAACTAAAGTCTTATTTATTGTACTAGTAGTAGTATTACATTGTCATTAAGAAATACATTATACCGTACAATAGTAATACAATAGTGACTACATAGAACACTACAATAGTAATATGGCTATATTTCTGTTACAAGTTAAACCGAACTTTTATATTGACGGGTTGCTGTGATCTAGAAGTTTCTGCATGTATATGATGTGTATATGATATGACAATAGTTTTTTTCTCACATTAAACGGTAAAATGCTCATGAATTGACTCGCAGAGCAGCTCTGGAGTCTGAATATGGGTACAGATAGTATTCAGACAGCAAATCATAATTTAACTTAATGCCTTCTGAAGTGACATATTAATCTATGTTCTATGACTCTTGACACACCTCGGTCTCCGTAGTATTGTGATACGTCATATTCACGTAGCAGCAGTCACAGTGGTGATGAGAGAATGTGCTTGGAAATCAATCTATATTTAAAAATATTTGTCACAAATTATTGTTCACTTTCTAAATAATAAAAGTATTGCTCATCTACAATAATTATATATTATTAATCGGTTTTTACCGATGCAAATATGTTAGAACCGATGTATCACGATACAAATGCCCAATTGTATCCGATGCACACTTTTTTTTTAACTTTTGTACAGATGCGAATCCTTCCCTAATTTTTACATAGTTTTATCTAAACCTATATATATATATATATATATATATGCATTTCTTTTTAAAAAATGCTGTGTGTTAAGAATCTGTAATTTGACCATCAAGTCATAAAGATCTTTATGACCTCATGAAAGACCTCTGCACTCGTCCTCCACCTCCTCTCCAGTGCCACAGGGAGTTTAGTCCACCTCAAACCTCTCAACTACACGATCCCCTGCACTGCAGACTTCAAGAGGTCAAACCCAAGCCTCCCATGGTGTCGAGTAGGTGTGATTTTCTGACCTTAGCATGTGTGTGCACTCTCCTTTGAATACAGGGGTGGTTCTAGGGTCAGTGATTATTCCGGGTTTAGCCCTCTGTGAATGCGTATGGGTACATCTTTTGATAAAATATTGAAAAATGACACTTTATAATAAATGCTGAAATGTTATGTTTGAGCGAATCATTTTTTGAAGAACTTCCAGAGCTAAAACTAAAAATGTCCCATCAAACCTACAGTAGCTGCAACCTCAGGCATGGTGAGTTCGGCTTTCCTTACTTTGATGTGCACTGTGCACTGATGACCAATTAACTTGCCAACATTTTTGAACAAATTCCTTTACTGTGTTTTTATGACTGGAAACTACAAAAATTGTTGTATAAAAGTTATACATTTGCATGTAGGTTTAATTTTGTTGTAGCATCAATATTATACTTGCCCGCCCCTATATGTCACATTAAAATAAGGTGTAGTTGGATTTCTATGTTAATCGGAGAGGCCATTTTTTGTCTAAGCAGGCTCTTCTTTTGCATAAAAGGCTACAATATGCCGACAGTCAAATGTCTGGCTTGCGAGACTACATGCATGAATGCATGGCACGTTAGCACACTGGCGAACAGAGGTGAATAAGAAGCACTGAATGTCTAAGTCACCACACACACACAGACACACACACGTGAACTGCATGTAAATGCTGTATAATTGTGAGTTGACCGCATGCATGTGCATGAGGGCTTACAAGTCAACTCGGGTTACCAGGTCTGAAGGGTATAATACACACATAGATCCACACAAAATTTCTCTCCACTTGTGCAGACAATAGGAAGCTAAGACATAGCACAGCTTGGCTTATACCTCTTCACATGGGAAAATGCAGATTTATAGCTCTTGGTGGCAGCTTGAGTCACAGTGGGAGAGAATCTCTCAGTTTCTTTTAGTCTCACCCTTTTAGCACACAGTCAGCCACTTCAAACATGACAGGATACTCTGTAGCATGCACAGCCCACCATGAGAGCAGCTTTAAGTCCCTGCAAAACAGGTAGGATCATTGGGTGTGACTGTGAGACTGCTGACTGACTGAACAGAAGGGGGCCTAAAAGGCAGATAAATACATATTTCATTGAATTTTACAGTGTGTGATGTAATGCTGGAGATTGAAGAGGGGAGAGGGAAGCTTTGAAGTCATATTTACTTATCTTTACCAATACGTTTTCATGCATGGTCACTATTAAATTATGATAATAACATTAAAAATACAACAACAACAACAACAACAACAACAATAATAATAATTATTATTATAATTATAATTATAAAATGTATTAAATATATCATGTTATAAATAAATGAGTAAATATAAATAAATAAGCAATAAAATTTATGTTTTAAATATTAAATACATAATTGGTCACTATTAATATTAAGAAATTGTTTTGTAAATAAGACTTTGGACTATTTGCATACATTACAAAATTGACCTATTAGCTTATTATTCAGTATTATTTTTTTCCTGTTTTCCACAATACATGAAGTACTGGCATGTTTTATACAAATACTGCATCCATATTGGGGAGGTAGGAATTTGAAAACATTTGGCATATGAAAAGTAGCCCCAATGCTGTTTATTAAAGGAATAATCACCCATTAACAGCTTTAATGATGTTTAATATAATATAATATAATATAATATAATATAATATAATATAATATAATATAATATAATATAATATAATATAATATATATATAATATAATATAATATAATAGTTGGAAATAACACAGATTATTATGTTTAGTGTATATATATATATAAAATGCAAGAAACTATATATATATATATATATATATATATATATATATATATATATATATAATAGTTTCTTGCATTTTGTAATTATTTGTAAAAAAATTACTAGCAATTTCTGAGAAAATTGTTTCAAATTAAATACTACAATTTTGTGTATATAATATAATATAATATAATATAATATAAAATAATATAAATTATAATTAATTAATCAAAAAAATAAAATAAATAAATAAATAAATAAATAAATAAATAAATAAATAAATAAATAAATGAATGAATGAATGAATGAATGAATGAATGAATGAATGACATCGGATGGGCTTGGAACAATATGCGGGTGAGTAAATAAAGATTTTTCTAGTGTGTGTGTATGTGTGTGTGTGTGTGTGTGTGTGTTTGTATGTGTGTCCATATTGATGTTTTCACAGGAACTGAACTGAACAAACACTGCAAAAATAATCCAGGACCGACTCTTATGTCCTGTAAGTAGTTTTGGACACAGTAAAAATCGAAGAGCATGTTTGCCTGCGCTGATAATGCATTACACAAGCACAGTATAAAAATGACCTAGTTACATCCAACACAATGCTGTCACTTCTTCCTACACACACGACGCAGACACTCACACGCACACATGCACCACTGCATCAATAAATCATAAACAAGAAATAAATTAAACATTAATTCCAAGCTTGTGGAGAGCCGCTCACAGTTGGCCAACAGGAGCCTCTCTTGCTCTAGCTGCTATCTGGCACAGCTTAATTAGGATCCTCATATTTCCAGTGAACAAACAAAAGAGGTGGAAAAAGAGTAGGAGAAAAGCAGCAGGAGAACAGGACACTCTAAGTAGGTTAGAGCTCCCCTCTTGGGTCAAACTACCACAGCTTACAGTCCTAATAGCAAAGCAGTGAGAGGGGAAATGAAAGGAGGACAGAAATATTTTAACAGCCCCTGCTAACTCTTCTGAAAACTAAAAATCTGTATCCCTAACTTCATAATCAGTATCTTCACATCTGTACATATTTATATACAATGTTGAACACTGTAGAACAAAATTACTGAATGTGAAATAGCACCAAAAATTCATTGTTAAATTAAAAAGTAAATTGGCAAGTTTAAATTAGGATCATTATGCTAAAATAATGATGTGCAAATAATGAGCACAGAAATCAAAAAGTGTTATTTGCCCACTACAAATTGTGAAAAGAGATTTTCTTGAACAGAGATGTTTGTGTGCATTTTCTATTGATTGGACATAAGTTACTCAATGAATGATTAAATGCCACACAAAAAAAAAAAAAAAAAAAGTCATTTTGTGGCATGGTTTGCACTGATTTGCATAACTCCCTTAGTTAATCAGGCACTTAAAATGAAGGAAAAGCATAAAATAAATAATCATTTTCAGCACGTATCAGTGAGCGAAATAAATTTCTCACAACCGGTCTGACTGGAGTAGCTTGTTTAAATGTAAACTCCAATCTAACAGTTAAAAAAAAAAAATCTTGCTCAGAAAACATAAATGCTAAATTACAAATTGCGACAATGGCTACATCATTGAATTATGTTTGTTCAGAAAAGGGTTTCTGTCAATGCGCATATGAGAGACACGGGATCCAAAATCAGCAAATCACTTCATCATGCAATAATTCAATGAATTTCCATGGCTCTGTAAAAACATGGAGCAAAAATGCCAAATCCAATGTCAACTATAACGATTCAGACTGGACAAAGAATTAGAGCAAAGCTCATCTGTTCAGTCATATGCACTCCTTTAATAGCAATTAACCGCTGACAACAACACAGTAAACAAAACAAGTCTCCGTCGCACACCAATACAGCTCACATTTCTTTTAATTAAAAGTGTGCAAGATCGTGGCTGACATTTTGTCTGTCCCCTGTGAGTGAGTCTTTGGCTGAAAAAGACTCTTCTGGTCTAATTAAATTGCAACAGAAGCCTCACACTGACTGAGCTGTTGACTGGTGCTGAGACATGTGGTTGACACGCTGCAGTTTTACAATAGCAGTACTAGATAGTACACTCCTTCAAACATCCTCAGAGGACTTGAATTTATTCCAAAAATTCTCACACAATTTTCACCCCTGCACTTGCACTAACAACTTAATAATGGCTCTTGCATACTCATTCAAACTAAATCTCCCCATTCCAGAGCAGGCTCATAAGGGAAAAGTCACTATAGCAACTTTTATCCTGCAACACTCAAACATCTGCTGACATTCGTACTTCACTTTGGAGGATTCCATCAAAGTCTATTACAATGTAAACATGGTTCCTGTGTCCTCGTAAACCAAATGGCTTAAAAAACATTGAAAGTTTTTTTGAAATTCAAAAAATTTCCTGTGATGGGTAGGTTTATGGGTAGGGTAGGGGGATAGAATGTACAGTTTGGACAGTATAAAAACCATTACGTCTATGGAGAGTCCCCGTAAACCACATATACAAGTATGAGTGTGTGTGTGTGTGTGTGTGTGTGTTTAGTCTGTTCACCACCTGACCACCTGATCTATTTTATGTCAATTAAATAATTAGTACTTCTTACTTTCAGACTATTGTGCCACTATTCAAATTAATCTTTTCCCACCAGTTTGTTCTTACAATACAAGCTTTTAAGATTATGCCTCCCTTAAACAGCACATAAAAGCTGTGATTGTTGGTTAGTCAGTCACTTCCTAAGTTGATACTTCTTTGCTAGAAGAAGCTACAACAAGACTAATGCAGTGTAAATTAAAGGTGCCGTAGAACGTCTTTTCAAAAGATGTAATATAAGTCTAAGGTGTCCCCTGAATGTGTCTGTGAAGTTTCAGCTCAAAATACCCCATAGATTTTTTTTTAATTAATTTTTTTAACTGCCTGTTTTGGGGCATCATTAACTATGCACCGATTCAGGCTGCGCGGCCCCTTTAAATCTCTTGCTCCCTGCCCTCCCGAGCTCTCGACTATAAGTGCAGTTATACAGTGCCTAAACAAAGTTCACACAGCTAATATAACCCTCAAATGGATCTTTACAAGATGTTCGTCATGCATGCTGTGTGCATGCATCGATTCCTGTGAGTATAGTATTTATTTGGATGCTTACATTGATTCTGAATGAGTTTGAGGCTATATGCTCTGTGGCTAATGGGCTAATGCTACACTGTTGGAGAGATTTACAAAGAATGAAGTTGTGTTTATGAATTATACAGACTGCAAGTGTTTAAAAATGAAAATAGCGACTTCTCTTGTTTCCGGGAATACAAACGATGGTAACTTTAACCACATTTAACAGTACATTAGCAATATGCTAACAAAACATTTAGAAAGACAATTTACAAATATCACTAAAAATATCATGTAATCATGGATCATGTCAGTTATTATTGCTCCATCTGCCATTTTTCACTATTGCCCTTGCTTGCTTACCTAGTCTGATGATTCGGCTGTGCACATACTGGCTGCCCTTGTCTAATGCCTTGAACATGAGATGGCATATGCAAATATTGGGGCGTACATATTAATGATCCCGACTGTTACGTAACAGTCGGTGTTATGTTGAGTTTCGCCTGTTTTCTGGAGGTCTTTTAAACAAATGAGATTTATATAAGAAGGAGGAAGCAATGGAGTTTGAAACTCAACGTATGTCTTTTCCATGTACTGAACTCTTGTTATTCAACTATGCCGAGGTAAATTAAATTTTTGATTCTAGGGCACCTTTAATATTTCCTTATAAGAGTGTGCTGACAGTATACACAATACACCAAATAAGTCTGGAAAAGAAAATACTGAGTAAAAAAACCCTCATATTTTATCTTTATGCTGGCTTATTCATTTTGCCTGAGAAATAGATCTTGCCCGTGAGCTGAGCTTGACACAATTATACCTCCTCATTTTCAATAATTATGGCTTACATGCTTGTGAATTACCAGATAATTTTAGGGAAGATTTAGTATGGCATATCGAGGTCTTCTACTACTACCATGTGAAATTTACTCAGCTGACGTCATCCAGAATCTGCTTTTGTCTTTCTCTTGGTACAAATGAGATCACAAGGGGGGTCTTAAAAAATCTTACAAAAACATTTTGAGGATTTCATCATCTCACTCCAAACCACATCTATGTTTTGACAGGCATTTCAAAAATTGCCCAGACTGGGAGAATGATGTTGGCTTAGTTTGAGATGATTCTCAAGTAAAACAATTCTTAAAGAATTTGCTAAACATATTCAGGCATTTTTTCACTTTCGATCTGATGAAAATTAAGTTCTGTGCTGAACTGATTTTTTTTTTTTTTTTTTTTTTTTTAAATGAACCATACCACCTGTCTAAATGTTAGTCTTATTATTTACAGTAGCTGTGCATCATTAGTCAATGTCGAACTATTCTTCCTCTTTGCACTCATGGTAGCAAAGTCGTTATGCCATCGCTGAGAAACAAAAGTGGATCTCTGATATTCCCGTACAAGAGCAGCTGAATATATCAGTAATTTGTATGCAGAGGTGAAGAGGGAATCTTTGCATTGCATTGAGGTGATGTGATATTTAGCATGAGCCCTTCTTTGATCTTCAAGAGAAAGACAAGAGCGCAAGATGTAAAACTAAGTGTGATGTACTCCATGGAAAATATTGATTTGAAATCTAAGTCGCACCATTGCCAAAGGGAACAATGCATATTTGAGGCTCATTATTTCCTGTTCAAAGCATGAAACATTGCTCTGACCAGACATAGTTTTACCTCAGTGTGTTTAATTGCCATTTGAAACTGCCTCTGTTTCCCTCTACTCGGTGAATTAGACAGTAACTGAAGCTGAAATGTGTTAACTGTGACAAATGGCTGTGGTATTTAGAGTTGCAATTCTGTTGTTTGTTTACGCTAATGATATGAAGGTGGGCACAAATATACTCACACAGACATCTATATTCCATCTCTGAATCAGCAGCTTTATGACTTACTGTATATTAAAAAAAAAAAAAAAAAACATCCTGTAGTAAACATGACTCGTACTGTATCACAAAGTCACTTATAATTCATTCTTTTATGTTAAAGGGCACCTATTATGCCCCTTTTTACAAGATGTAATATTGGTCTTGGGTGTCCCCAGAATGTATTTGTGAAGTTTCAGCACAAAATACCCCACAGTTAATTTATTATAACCATTTGAAAATGTCATTTTGGGGGCCTGTTTTAAAAAGAGCTGTTTTGGTGTGTACCACCTTAAATATAAATGAGCTGCATATCCCCGCCCTGCCTTTGGATGAGGGCATAACTTGCATACCTATGGCAATAAACAGGGGGTAGAAGCAGAATGGCTGAGAGTGAGAGACCTGCTGTTTTGTATGGCATTCAGCCGTACATGTTTGAACCGGAATCAGACCCAGATTATGAAGAGACTCCGGCAGAAGAAACACAATTGAGAATGGAGCAGGACGTCTCTGAATGGTTATTTGATACATTTATGTACTTATAGAGTTTTAATCGCGTCCCCTTTGCAATTATGGATGTGCAACACACAAACACACACACTGTGTGATAACGTTGGCGCAATTTTTTGAAACTACAAACACAAATACTGTGATAACGTTTGCTAAGTAAACATACACAGTTTTTAATACAATATCTTTAAAAAATATATATATACGTGTGGATACACACTATACAAACAAGGTTTAAATTATATACACAGACATTCTACGACGACGACAACAACTTTAGACGCATTTGTTATTGAATTGGCTGACATCGACTGAAATGACTATTTGCTCAAAAAACATTAAATACACGTACTTCTTCTGGAGGTGACGTTGGATCGCGAACAGTAGGCAACGATCCACACTTGAGGATTAACTTTGAAGCAAGACCTGCTTTGAATTGACCCTCGTTCTCAAAACAGTCAGTCAAAAAATGATTCGCGCAAACATAAACGTATTTTGGAATTTTGAGTGGCGCCTTTCCTTCGTAAATAAAATCCATCCACTGCGTTTTCAGTGGCTCTGATGTGGGAAGTAAGTGAAAACTACTATGTTCATTATTACATCCCACAACAGAACACTTATGTTTCTTAGGAGACATTGCCGGCTGTCGTTGAAACAATGGAGGATGGTTGACCGATCACCGAGGTCGGGGTCTATGCCAAAACCAGATTGTCAATCAAACCACGTGGGTGGGGCTTAGCGCAATTCTACGTCACAGTGAGAGCAATCTTAGAACAGGCGTTCTGAGACAGTGCTTATGAATTATTGAGATTGTAAAAAAACCACTGGGTGGATTTTTCTCATTCTAGGGTGGTTTTGCTCACACACTGCCAACACACATTTATGGTCAAACACCATGTAAAAGTGAATTTTGCATAATAGGTGCCCTTTAATATTAGACATAATATGACTAGAGTTGGCTATGACACTCCTGAATTCTAATACTCTAATTCTGATTCTGTCACAATACTGGATTCTATTAAAGACAGTTGGGGTAGCATGACAGATCATTTCCATTAATCGCCCAATGCTATAAGTATCAATGCACAAGAGAACTGCTGTGTCAGGAAGAGACCATATCAAGTCTTTGTGCTGATACTTTTACCTGGACACTGCACAGTCTCAAATGAACTGGCCCTGCACCAATACACTTAGTAATTGCAGAGAGTTTGACACAGAGAGAAAGAGACAGAGAAAGAAAGAAAGAAAGAAAGAAAGAAAGAAAGAAAGAAAGAAAGAAAGAAAGAAAGAAAGAAAGAAAGAAAGAAAGAAAGAAAGAAAGAAAGAAAGAAAGAAAGAAAGAAGAGTTTGCGTTTGGTTTGTGAAAAAAAAAAAAAATCCATATTTAACAAGTTATGAAGTAAAATATCTAGCTTCCACTAGACCGCCTTCCGTATTCAACTTATGAAGAAAGTGTAAAACTCTCGCAGTTCAAAAAGCTTACGCTACATCCTACGCCTTCCCTATTCAACTTACGGAAAAAGCTTAATTGACGCAACGCCAGTTTACACTTTCTTTTTAAGTTTATAATGGATGGCGGTCTGGGGGAAGCTAGAAGATTTTTACACAAACGCATCGCTTAGCTTCAGAAGGCCTTTATTAACCCCCTGGAGCCACGTGGAGTACATGTTTATGATGGATGGATATGGATGGAAGCACTCTTCAGCTCATACTCGTTGATCCCGCTCACTGCCATTATAACACTCGGATGCGTCAGGATATTTATTAATATATCTCCGATTGTTTTCATCATACCTAGGATTGCATGAGGGTGAGTAAAGCTTGGGGTAATTTTCATTTGAACATGAACTAATCCTTTAAACAGTAATTTACTGTTTAATTATTGTTTTTATTTTATTATTTTATATTTGTATGAAATAAATGCAGCTATATCTTCCTTTACATATATATGAAGGAAGAAATTGAAATAGAAAGAAGAAAGAAAAAGATAAAGGCACTTGGTCAACGTTCTTTCAGAAGTGATGCAACCTACTGTAACTCCTGCAGTGAGATGAAACTGTAGATTATGAATAGGACAGAACTGCTTTTATCAGTGCAGTGAATATGATGCACAGCAACAAATATTCCATACAAAACTCAATATGTCCCCAAAAAGACACATTAAATATTGCATCAGAAAGAAGCAGGCACAAGTGCACACCATTATAGGAATAAGGGCCACAAATCTGCAGATGAGCAGGCAAGAAGCAGAAGTTATCTGCAGGGTGAAGAATAGTGGAACTGAGAGAGAGAGAAACATACATTTTTAACTTGTATATGTTCATATATTCTGTACGTGTGTAATTATTTTATTTTTTCTGCTGCCTGACCTCTACTGTACTACCGCTGGAAAAAAAAGAAGAAAAAAAAAAAAAAAATCAAAGCAACACAGGAGAAACTTAATATGAATATCACACATCAAAACACACGAAGGTCACATGGCTGTGGAACCAAACAATGTGAATCATAGCAATGCACTTTTACCCTGCAGACTGAGTGCTGAACAGTTTTAAGCAATAAGTGAAAACTAACCAGACCGCGCTCAAAACACATGGGATTCATAGTGACACAACGAAAGAGAAAAGCGGTGTAGTAGAACGCTGTCTAGAGATGACCACATTTTCAACCATTGTTTTCTTAAATCCAAAGAGATAACAATACACTTTGAAAGTTCATATAGCGTTCAGGAATCATATGATACTACTGCTGATTTTCACGGAAGGATCAACACCAACGGCGTGGCTGCCACCAGGGACATGGGAGATCAAAAAAAATGTCCCCTAACATTTTTCCTGACTATACTTCCTGATTTAAAAGAACATCCATACTGGAAGCATGAAAAACTCCATGAAATGCTCAACTGCTATACACAAACTTGTCATCTGGCAGTTTTACCATGTCACTCAATATCAAGCCTCACAGTAACCCGTCACCATCATCAAGAACCTCTTGTGACCCTCCATTCATTCTTATTGTCACATCAAGCACTGCAAGCTGTCATGTGGGTCTCGACATGTTTTTTTGCCACAGGCCTGGCCTACCTACTCATGAGCACCCTGACAATGCCCATTTAAACTGAGGGAGCCATAATTAAGATGAAAGATTATTACAGTTTAATTATCAGCGCTACATTCTCTCTACTTGCAGGTCAACAGGCACATTGACACACACACATTCATATATATACATACATATATACTATATTTACTAATTAGTTTGCAGAAGGTGAAGAAAAAACATGATGACAGATTGTTACGTAGTACCCGCATTTGTACAACTCAAGCCTAAAAGATTATAAGTGTATATGGGTTATAATTATGCATTCAAGTCCTCCTGGGTAGTTCGTATTTATGAGTTGGGAATTCATGTTTGCAACGTCAGGTGCATTCAAGTCACTTTTTGTCAGAGCAAGATGTCGGTGTACCTCCTTTTAAAGCTGCAGTCCGTAAGTTTTGTCTCTTTGTCGCCATCTCTGTTTAAAAAACTTGCAATTGCTGTCAGTTGTGGAATTATCATTTTATGTGGGCTGTGCATTGGCACGACTCCTCAGCGTGTGTGAATGTAATGTTTGAGGAGTATGTGTAGGCTGTCAGTCAGTGCACCGGTGTAGATAATGTACTTTGGAATTACAGATACTACATCTTGGAAGTACAACTAAAATAATACATCTCACTGGAAAATCTCAACAATTAAGTAACATGCCTGCCACTTTTGTTCAGACCACCTGAAAAAAAAGTTCTCCAATAATCTAATGGTGATTAAACACAACAATCGCAAATTTAGCTCATCGTGTCAAACTGTGCAAATATTTATTATTGTAATACTTTGTTCTCAAATTGTTAATGTGATCACCATCAGCATTGTGTGACTATGTGTATTTAGTGTATATTAGCGCTATCTAATTAGCATTATCAACCCAATGAACCATTAAAATGTTTTACCTGTCTAGCAGAAAAAAGCAATCTCTGCGTCCGTTTTAAACCCATTCAAAACACAGAGTTCATGCCACCTTTCAAAAGCCCTGCCGATATTTTTATTCTTGTTTTTGCACGGGCCTAGTCGCATACCCTATTTTGCTGTTAGCCACTCCGCAGTCCGAAGTCTTTTTTACTACTGGTGATTCAGCAGTTGTCAATGGATGGTTTTATTTATCGTTCTTGATTACAATCTGCCATCAAAATGACAAGCTTAATTATTACAGCTGCTGTAAAAGAGTCTTCAAATGATCCGCCACCTACAGCATCTGGGACTCCTTCTTTATGTATACAAACATGACGTGATGACGCAAAGGCGAACTCGTATTTCCCACGGAAACCTACACTGTAAAAAAAATCCCAGTAAAATTTACGGTAAAAAACCGGCAGCTGTGGTTGCCAGAACTTTACCGTAAAAAATACAGTAGCAACGTAAAAAAAAATCTGTTAAATTTACGGTAAAATAACGTATTTCATTAACTGATATAATGTTAATTTACCAACCTAATGAAGTACTAATATCTGATTTGTACCTTTATAATACACTGACAGTCACCAAACACAGTGGTGATAAGAGTCACATGATGAATCAAAGTTCATCACAAGCAGCTTTTCCACAAGCTGAGGAGGACAATACTAATATATAGAAGGTGCACACAGTGTCATTCACACACACACTAAACACCATCATGGTAACATGCATGAAATTTTAAAAATGCAATAAACATTAATTTAACAACATTAGATGTAACATAAAACCCTAATGTACATAACTGATTAGAAAAAAATGAGAAAAACTAAGAAGAAACAGAGTTATTTCAACGAAAATATATCAAATGTGAAGTGTCACGCAGGGAATTGTGGGAATGTCAATTTACGGTTTTTCACTGTAAATTTTACAATTAATTGTTATTTTTCACTTCCAAAAACTGTGAATTTAACGGTATTTTACCATAAAATTACATTAAATGTACCGTTAGATCTATTACAGTTATTCACCGTATATAGTACGGAAACTTTCTGTAAACCAATTGACAGTTTTTCACCGCAGCATTTTTACAGTCTTTTACTGTTAAAATCACGGTCATTTTTTACAGTACCACTCAAATTAAAAAACATTATTAAAAGCTTGCCATTGTGAATCGGGCTAAGGTAAGGAGATAGTTTTGAACATTGGCTGGTTATGTACTTGCTCAATAATTGATTTTGGATCATTTTTAAACATCAAACAAAAAAAGTTAAGGACTGCAGCTTTAATTAACTACACAAAAATACAGCACGGTTTTTAAACTCAAACATAAAGAACAAAGAATGTGCTTCAGGTGTGTTTTGCTTTTTTATGTTTTTAATTGATTTATGAACCATTAACTTCACCATTATATTGTTGCATAACAATGCTATTATATTTTGTGCTGGCAATTAGCTTATTTTCTTGTAAAAAAAAACAAAACAAAAAACAGTGATGTCGCAGCCAAATGTTTTCACAAACATGCTGTTGAAGTCCAAACTGAGATGCAGTAGCTGAAGATGTTGATTGTCAATTATGCACAAATCTTCACACAGAAACAGCTATCTGTGTAGAAACATAGGATCAACTTCTTTGTTAGAGCTGTGTACTGTTGATGCGTCTTTACATTTGCATTGTTTTGTGACATACATCTATGTTGATGTGTTTATACATCTTCAGTCTTGATTGTTTTCATAATTTCTATATTGAAAAAAGTATTTGAGTTGTTACAAATACAACTAATTAAGCTCTGAAAATGGCTAGTTTTGATATTGCGGTATTTGTGACGTCACACTGGCAAATACATTTGCATATGACTGCCTTCTGAGCAAGACATCAACAAACAGTTATACATCATCGCACCATAGGCCCCGCCCACTGGCATTCAGTCGCTTAACGGCTGACATTTGCCTACACTGGATGTGAGCATTGCATCAAAAGCAATAGAAAAAGTTGAGCTGTTGCCTTTGTACATACTATATGTGTGTGTGCCTGAAGAAGGTCTTTGACTGAAACGTTGCCACTTTTAACCTTTTTTAAATAAAGGGAGAACAATGGTGAGCAGATCTTTTTTGTATTATTTGATGTATTTTTTTGATCTTGCACCTGGCCAAGATGCTTTGGATGTGCATACCTTGACCTTTTTTTATGTCAAAAGCAAATAGAACCCATTATAATCACTGACGCTGTCTATACTGGATACAACATACAGATGTGAGTTCAGACTCCACACACTTGAATCTGTTGACAGCAGGACAAATGGAGGAGTGAAAGAATGTTCGCTTTGACGTGTCCAGTTTAAAGGGTTAGTTCACCCAAAAATTTAAATTTTGTCATTAATCACTCACCCTCATATCCTTCCACACCTGTAAGACCTTCGTTCATCTTCGGAACACAAATTAAGATATTTTTGATAAAATCCAATGGCTCAGTGAGGCCTCTATTGACAGCAAGATAATTAACACTTTCAAATACCCAGAAAGGTACTAAAGACATATTTAAAACAGTTCATGTGACTACAGTGGTTCAACCTTATCAAATTGTGTGTATCAAAGTGCCAAAGTCACATGAACCACTGACATTTTGAAACGTTTTGAAACACTTATGACGTAACAAAGCCTCGTTTACTGAAATCATGTGACTTTGGCAGTGTGATACATGCTCCAAACCTCTGATTCGAAACAAAAGATTCATAAAGCTTTAAAGCATCATGAAGCAGTGTTTTGAAATTGCCCATCACTAGATATTGTTGAATAAAGTTATTATTTGTTTTTTTTCTGGTGCACAAAAAGTATTCTCCTTGCTTTATAACATTAAGGTTGAACCACTGTAGTCACATGAACTGTAAACTACTGAAGCCTTTTAAAATTCTGAGCCTTTTAATTTCCAATTCAATTTCTAATTTGAAGCATTTTAGCAAACAGGATGCAGAATTGCAATTTCAATTCGAATATAAGAAAGTGATAACAGAAATTTAAAGAAAGTTTTTAAAAAGTTATACTAAATTAAACTAAACTTCTGTGGGCCAGGGTGGAGGATTTATTCTTCAAAATGTTTTACCTGGGATGAATTTCTTTGAAATTCAATGCAGTAAATTCCTCTTTCTGTCATTCCAATGCAAATGCCAATTCAACTTCCTGTGAGGTGTGGCCAGTTCAGTTCAGTTTCACACTTATGAACCGAAAGCGAGCCAATTCTTCAATTCTGTATTGTGCGCAACCCTGGTTGTGTGATAATCAATAACTTTGTTCCTAGAATCCGTCCATTATTGCTGCACCTTGCCGAACCCATTACAGAGACCTAATGCATCTTGAGGGACTCGAGCCCTCCTACAGATGGAAAGCACTTTGATGCATGATTCCTTGCTTCCACTGTACCAGGATTATTATGCTGCTGCTCAATCAACCCCCTGCTTTCCCCGACTTTTGGAGGCATTTGGGAAAATAAATCTATATCAACTCTGTGTCGTACAGTAATGAGCATGTGTACGTCTGTATATTTATGCATGTGTGTGAAGGGGTTAGACGGTGACTATACATCTTTGAACAGCCGTCTGCGGAGACCTTAAAAGCTCACTGAAATGGAAATGTGGTTAAATATAGATTGATTAGTTTGTTTGTTGTTGCAGATTGATGTATTCGGAATACATTTTGCATATTTATCTCATTTATCCGAACTAAGCAATACAGCGTTCCGCCATGTTTCACCATAATATATCAGGAAATATCAGGAAGGTGCTTACCACATGGAGAAGAGATCTTCCCCTTGGCCATGTTTTTGTTCTACTAAAGAGCCTTCTCGTTAGGGTTTGTCTTTTAAATCTGCAAGAAAGCACAAAATAAATGAATTAAATAAGGTCGAAGATGAAACGGAGGGAGAAAAAACAAGGTGTAATTAGGAAGCAGACAACACAAACATACAATCGATAGTTTGGAGAAGCTCAGAACACAAGCAAACGGAACACCCTTATGGATGTGAAAACCAACACAGTATGTTATTACCGAGTGCTGTCTGCAAGCTCTGTGTTTCACAGCTTAACCCGTAATCTCTGGGGCTCGAGTTTCATATGCGCTTCTAGCAAAGTCTGGGCCAAGCCACAATGAAACTTTTGCACAATCAATATCATGTAATATGTACAAAGCCCCACATGAAAATAAAAAAAGAGGCTTTACCTTTTCTCGCTTCCTCTATCCTCTTATGCACTACACAGGATGCTGTTCTGTGACACAGGACATTTGTTCTTGTTATTTAAAACCCCGATATCTCGCAGCAAGGATTCGGAATATCTACATCCCAGTCCATCCTCGCTTCTCCTCTCTGCCTTGTGGAAATCATTTTATTCTGACAATATTTCTCTTTTTCTTTTACTCTCTGAAAAGACACTAATGAGTCTCTCCATACAGGCCTGATGGTAGACAGAGGCAAGGTGATTATGCAAACACAAGGTCTTGAATTGCTAATGAAAGCTGGGGAATATGTAGAAGACAACCGTGTAGTAGAAGAAAAGATAAAAAAAAAAAAGGAGTAGAAAGTTTGTTTCTGGACTCTTTTGTAAAATCAGCCCTGACACTCAGTGCTATTAGTAACCCATTAAGCAGTTCAAGGACAATAGCTGTCCTCCTGTTTGATCATTTATCCTCCGGATCTCGTTGTTATGCCCGGTGCCTAAGATCAAGATGACTTCAGAATATCAATGGCCTTGCTAAGAAAGTGTGCAACCTAGGTAAAATGATACTTGTATTTACACAAAATATAGTTTCACAAGGCCATGTTGTTCATCTTCCACATAAAGTATTGGAGCAATAATTCTGTTTTGTTCAAATATAATGAAGCAAGTTTTGGTGCCATATGAAAGTATAACATTTCAAAAGCATAGGCTGAAAAGCCCCTTGATATTGATTCATGCCTGTGGGTGTTACAGAAAAGTAGGACAGCTCAACCTGTGCAAGGTGAAACGACAATGCGTGCCTTCCCTCTCTTATTCCTCTAGACATACTGGCTGTGTATGTTCAGTGAAAGGACCACAGGAGAGGGATGGCAAATGAAATCCATTTCAACCTTTTCCTTAATCATCAGCAGTAGTTTCTCCAAAGCCACCGCCATGGATAACACATTCGGGACAATCAGCCTGGCATTGTTCTCTCAGACACTGTGGCATAAAATGGCTTCCTTTTTAAAGAAAAGAATGACGTGCTTTTCATGTAAGATGCCTGGTCAGAATGTCCAACTTTAGCCATTATTCATTACTTTTCTGAAAGGTAGTCTCAGACATCTGGTTTATAGTTCTTTTCTCAAACTGCTTATTTTTTGATAACTAATAACTTTAGACTTTATTCTTGATAGTTCCTGTTTTTCTTTTCTGAAATGCTTTCAGCTTGTCAAAATGGTATTGAAAAGCATTCAAAAAAGCACCTGCATAGATTCTCTGAAGACTTATGTTTCACTTTTTTTTTTTTTTTTCTATTGTGATAAACATAAAGGAAGTGTAAATTAGTCTTAAGTAAAACATTTCTTAGATATCCCCGCTGTAATGTTGAAGGGGTAGTTTTACAGAGAAATGAAAATTCTGTCATCACCCTCGGAACATATTTTTGCCCCTGCATTCAACATAATGTCAACAAAAAGTTTCACTGTATATGGACAAAAAAGGAGACATTTTCAAAATATCCTCTTTTGTGTTCCACAGAGGAAAGAAAGAGTAAAGGCTGATTTGTACTTCTGCGTCAGACCTACGCCAGAGCCTCTGCGCCGTAGGCTGTTTTCATTTATACTTCTGCATCGTTGTCAGCGTCGACGTGCACGCAGACCACTAGTAGGCAGTGTCCGCGGTCATGTTGAGTATTAAGGCAAAAGCCCAAAAAAAAGAAGCAGCTTGTCATGTACGCTGTCAGAGAAGCTTACAAATAGAAGCAACAAACAGGTAACAATGTTTTTTGCAGTTTGACTGCATGTGTCGCCTGAAACAGAGTGTTTTTCATTCCTATGGAAGTTGAAAACGCTCGCTCTTCTCCTATTGCTCCGCGCCACTTTTTTGACCCGAGGGAGGGGTTCCAGCAGGCCAATCACAGCGCTTGCGGTCCGCGTAGAATTGACGCATTTCCTTTGTATTTGCACATCACTTTCTGTTTGTTTGCGAGTCGAGTTTTTTTTTTTTTTTTTTTTTTTTTTTGCAAAGCAGATTTGTTGGTAACACTTTACTTGAAGGGGTGTGCATAAGACTGACATGACACCTTCATAATCTTGACATGACACATGTCATGAATATGAAGGAGGTTTAATGCATGTTTATGACAACTGTCATTAAGTGTCATTCGCTCAATTATGTCATTTTTAATGCAAAGATGACATTGTTTGAGATGTCTTTGTTACGACAACTTGACATAAACCAACACATCATAACCTGTCAGTGTCTTTGTCATGACAACTTGACATTAGCAAAATATCACAACCTGTCATAAACATGACATAGCAGATTAATTATCAAACTTAAAAAACTACTTTGCTTTATGGGTTAACATTACATTATTTTGGTAACACTTCAGTATAGGGAACACATATATAAACGATTAACTATGACTTTTCCCTCAATAAACTCTTAATTTACTGCATATAGTTAATTGTTAAGTTTAGGTATTGGGTAGGATTAAGAATCTAGAATAAGGTCATGCATAATAAGGCATTAATATGTGCTTTATAAGTACTAATAAATAGCCAATATTTTAGCCATATGAATGCTAATAGTAATAAGCAACTAGTTAAAAGACCCTAAAATTAAGTGTTCCCTTTCAGTCGGTCACGTTCGACGTACGTCAGTAGTGACCGACGAATTGGGATATCGCTAGAGAGCCCTATCAGCTTCGAGTGAACTAAAACAAGCCAATGGAATTGGCGTGCGATATTTGCATAATGCGCACCGCCTCCGACAGGTGTATATAAATAGGAAGCAGATGCAATCGCACTCTGTCTTTCGCTTCGGAGCCAACCTGTGTGTTCCTGCTATTAGACTGAGAGTGACTTCTCAAGCCTTTGAAGAGCTTTCGTTCTACAGTGCTGGTATTATGGCACCGTACAGCGAGGCTGCGAGCTTTTCCAGAGTGAGCTTTCCGAGCTGTTATTCAGCTCTCAACTGCTGTTTTCACAGCATTATTTGCCCCGTTTGGTTTGCGATTTGGGCCGGTTCCTCTGTGTATGTGATTCAGGGAGTGAAAGCTGTTCCTGCAGTCACATCGCGGCTGTTCCCTGTGTGCTTCGGCACAAAGAACAAAAGCTTCTAAAAGAGCTTCACAGACAGACACTGCGTCTTTTTCAAGACGTCATTCTGTCTGTGCGTTTCTGGAGGCGGTCGTTTCCTATCCTCACTGACGGCCACAATCACTTTCTCTCATGTCTGCTTAGCGTGCTGAGACTGTGTTTGTGGGTGGTTCATATTCTCTTATGAGAATATGCCCACGTCGGCGCGTTGTTTGTCTCGCCTTTCTCGTAAGGGTTTGAGCGCTCAGCGTGCCGTCAAGCTGCCGGCTGACAGCGCGCGTTGCCATGGCGACCCTGCGCGCTGTCTGGCGCTCTAGATGCACTTTCGAGACTCGAGTGCCTTTAATGAGGTGGAGTCCCCTCACTTATTCCCCGATCTAGTTTATTTTTCTGAATCAGAGAAATACTACTTTGGTTAATAAGCCTGGGTGACCAGAGGATCACAGTGGGGCATTACCCACCGAGCCATTCTCCATGGGCCCCCCACTCCTCTAGTGCATCGCAAACATGTTGTGACTTTGTTCGTGGGTGGTTCATGTTTAGTTCAACATAGCCACGTCGGCGCCCAGTGCGCCGTGTGTCGTCCAGTTGGACAGCCACGCTCACGGTCCAACATGGCTGGTAGCCTCTGCATGGATTGCTGGTCCTTCTCATGGGGGACCTAGCGTCTTAGTCAGGGCTCCAGCAGAGGATCAGATGTCGACTGCTACATTGGAGAGAGTATTGTTGAGTTCTGAACGTGAAGATGAGGCTGAGTGTCCCACGGTTGTGACGTGCTCATGCTGAATCAGATTCAGACTTGACAACCATGCTTTCCCGGGCCCCTTTCCCCTGTCTTTAGCCCAGACGTGCATGGAAAAACTTGGCGGTTTGTAGCCTTTTTTGGTGTCAAATATGGAACGCCAAAGGGGCCATAATCTGCATTACAAGTTTTTTCTCTCTCACTACCCTCTGGGGTGGGGTGACAGTGCTACGATCACACCACCTCTGCCCTGCATGGGTCTTGGTCACCAGCAAGTCCGTGGTAGGCCAAAGCACTCATTGCATCTGGGTAGTTCTGAGTCGGGGTTGAGCTACGCATGGTGCAAGTCATAGCGCAGGCCCCTGGCCAGACAATGCCCACCGTGGTGGTCCGGAAACACCCCTGGCTAGTCTTGCTGGGATGTGTCGTTGTCAAAGTACGCTTTCTCGATGCACTCATCTCACAAGCTGGCCTAAAACCCAGCCAGTTTAGCCCGCAGTCAACCCAGTTGGCTAGCGGGAAGCGGTCCTGGAGATATGGCGACCTGGAGCTGAGGTAAACAGTTCTTTCTCCCCGGAGGAGGGCCGGGGGGAGAATTCTGGTCTGTTCCGCCGCTGGCTCTCCGGAGTCCAGCGGTACCCACGAATAGAACTGTTGTCTGATCCTCCAGGTCCCGAGAGGGTGTGGCTGGCAGTGTGTGGGGCCCCGCCTTGCCACTCTCAGCCCCCTCTCACTTACAGGCTCCAGTGTGATGGTTCAGGCCGCACCCCATGTGCCGTCTCCCATTCACACTGCTACCTCGCAGAGTCTGACCACACTCTGGGCCGCAACCATGCCGTCCGAGTCGGGTCCCCGTACTCTGCTTGTGGCTGTCAGCGTGCGAGGCCCCGCCTTGCCACGCGCAGCCCCTCTCACATCGCCAGCAGGTGCCAGTGTGATGGTGCAGGCCGCACCCCGTGTGCCGTCTCCCATACGCACTGCTACCTTGCAGAGTCTGATCACACTCCGGGCCGCTACCATGCCGTCCGAGCTTCGCTGCCCCACCCCCGGTACGTCTGTGGTGCGTTTGGTCCCGCTGACTCGGTGTCTGGAAGCCTGGATAGCGCTCCCCAGCCCGTCCCGCTGGCTCATTCGCACTATCAGACTCGGCTATGTGATTCAGTTCGCCCGGCGTCCCCCGGTTTTCAGGGGTGTCCACTTCACTTAGGTGTCGTTGGACAGTTCACCTGTTCTCTGGGCGGAGATTGCTGTCCTCCTGGCGAAGGATGCAATCGAGCCGGTCCCTCCAGCCGATATGAAGTCAGGGTTCTATGGCCCTTACTTCATTGAACCAAAGAGGGTGGTGGGCTACGGCCAATCCTGGATCTGCGCATTTTGAACCGGTATCTTCATAGGATGCCGTTCACGATGCTCACGCAGAAGCGCATTTTCGAATGCGTCCGTCCCCAGGATTGGTTTGCAGCGATCGACCTGAAGGACGCGTACTTTCATGTCTCGATTCTTCCTCGACACAGACCCTTCCTGCGGTTTGCGTTCGAGGGTCAGCATGTCAGTACAAAGTCCTACCCTTCGGGCTGGCCCTGTCACCCCGCATCTTCACGAAGGTTGCGGAGGCGGCCATTGTTCCCCTCAAGGAACAAGGCGTTCGTATTTTCAACTATCTCGACGACTGGTTGATCCTGGCCAGCTCGCGAGAGCAGTTGTGCGAACACAGGGACATGGTTTTAGCTCACCTCAGCCGGTTGGGTCTTCGGGTCAACTGGGACATGAGCAAACTCGCCCCCGGGCAGAGGATCTCTTATCTCGGTCTCGAGCTAGACTCGGTCACACGGACTGCGCGTCTCACCGAGGTGCGCGTCCAGTCGGTGTTGAACTGCCTGAGCTCGCTCAAGCGCAGGACAGCGGCCCCACTGAAAGACTTCAGAGGCTCCTGGGGCATATGGCATCTGCAGCCGCGGTCTCGCCGCTCGGATTGCTCCATATGAGGCCGCTTCAACACTGGCTCCGCGGCCGGGTCCCGAGATGGGCGTGGCAGCGCGGCACGCTCCGTATCCCCGTGACACCGAGCTGCCGTCGCACCCTCATCCGGTGGTCGGACCCTTCGTTCCTGCGGGCAGGAATGCCCCTCGATCAAGTGTCCAGGCACGCTGTGGTTCACACAGATGCCTCTGCCACCGGATGGGGGCCACGTACAACGGGCATGCAGTGTCGGGTCTTTGGACGGGGCCTCAACTGCATTGGCATATCAATTGCCTGGAGTTGCTAGCAGTACGTCTTGCACTGGGCCGCTTCAAGGAGCTGCTGTCAGACAAGCACGTACTGGTCCGCTCGGACATCACTGCGGCCGTTGCGTACATCAACCATCAGGTGGTCTACGCTTCCGTCGCATGTTGCAACTCGCCCACCATCTCTTGTTATGGAGTCAGAAGCATCTGAGGTCGCTTCGTGCCATTCATGTCCCAGGTGTGCTCAACCGTGCAGCTGACGAGCTCTCACGGCAGCCTCCACTTGCGGATGAGTGGCGACTCCATCCCCAGGCGGTCCAGCTGATCTGGCAGCTTTCGGCGAGGCCCAGATAGATCTGTTCGCCTCCCCAGGAACTGCCCACTGCCAAAGGTTCTATTCCCTGACCGGCGGCATGCTCGGCACGGATGCCCTAGCACTCAGCTGGCCCCGGGGTCTACGCTATGTGCGTTTTCCCCCAGTGAGCCTTCTCGCACAGCTCCTGTGCAAGGTCAGGGAGGACGAGGAGCAGGTCTTGCTAGTGGCTCCGTTTTGGCCCACTCTGACCTGGTTTTCGGACCTAATGCTCCTCACGACAGCCCCTCCTTGGCCGATTCCTCTGAGGAAGGACCTCCTGACTCAGAGACGGGGCACCCTGTGGCACCCGCGTCCCGACCTGTGGAACCTCCACGTGTGGTCCCTGGACGGGATGCGGAGGTTCTGAGTGATCTCCCGCAAGCGGTCGTAGACACCATCACTTCCGCTAGAGCTCCTTCCATTAGGAGCCTCTATGCGTTGAAGTGGAACCGGTTCGTTGAATGGTGCTCCTCTCTCGAGAGGACCCCCGATTATGCTCAGCAGATCCGTGCTTTCCTTCCTGCATGAGGGCCTGGAGCAAAGGCTGTCTCCCTCCAACCTCAAGGTGTATGTTGCCGCTATCGCCGCACATCACCATGCAGTTGTTGGCAAATTAGGGATCTGCACGCATTTTTGGTCGACGAATCGTGCCTGGAATTCGGGCCCGGTGACTCTCACGTTATCCTGAGACCCCGGCCCGGATATGTGCCCAAGGTTCCTACCACTTCCTTCAGAGATCAGGTAGTGAACCTGCAAGCGCTGCCTTCGGAGGAGGCAGACCCAGCCCTAGCTTTGCTCTGTCCCGTCCGCGCTCTGCGTGTGTACGTAGACAGAACGCAAAGCTTCAGGACCTCAGATCAGCTCTTGTCTGTTACGGAGGCTAGCAGAAGGGAAAGGCTGTCTCCAAGCAGAGGATGGCCCACTGGATAGTGGATGCCATCGCCCTGGCGTACGAATCCCAGGGCGTGCCTTGCCCGTTCGGGTTGAGAGCCCACTCCACCAGGAGTGGCCTCTTCCTGGGCGCTGGCTCATGGCGCCTCGCTGACAGATATCTGTAGAGCTGCGGGCTGGGCGACACCTAACACGTTCGCTAGGTTTTATAGCCTACGTGTAGAGCCGGTATCTTCACGTGTACTCACATCCACTAGTCGGTAGACGTGTTGTACCCGCTCTAAGTGTCGGCTTGCAATGCCATTCCCGCCCCCTGGGCCGGATACGTGCATACTTTTCACTCCAGTCGTGTTCCCCGCTTGGCGAACCCTGTCGAGTTCCTCCGCCTCCCCCTTCGGCTCAGACATTGCGGAGTGTCTGATGCCAGGCCTACATCCGTCGCTGACGCTGTCTGTTGGCTGGGGTCCATATGTCGTGACTCCTCTACGTGAGCAGTTCCATATGTGTAATTATCCACGGTTTAAAACTCCCTACGGGTGAGTCCGTGTCTTTCCCTTAGCAGAGCCAGCTCTGCTGTCACCTGTCAGATGAGGCAGAGCCATCCCAGGGACTCCATATGCATACGGCTTACGGGCCAGTCCATATGTGTATTTCCCACGTAAATTCCTCCCCACTGGGCAGGTTGTGGTCTCCGCAGCGTCCCTTACGGGTTCGCTTCCCCAGTGTAGTCTAGTTTACTTAGTGGGTATTCGGTAAGACAGCAGTAAACTCTCTTGGCGTAAGCTCGCCCCCTTCACCGTTCCAGCTGGTGCTATGGGTGGCCGAGCTTGCGCTGGGCACTGGAAAGGGTTTCGTAACTGTGGCGCTTTATTTGGGATCCCAATTCGTCGGTCACTACTGACGTACGTCGAACGTGACCGACTGAAAGGGAACGTCTCGGTTACGTATGTAACCCTCGTTCCCTGAAGGAGGGAATGGAGACGTACGTCCCGTCGCCACAGTTTCTGTACCCTCGCTGTAGTGCGGACACAAGTTGTCTCCTCAGCGAAAAACAGAGTGCGATTGCATCTGCTTCCTATTTATATACACCTGTCGGAGGCGGTGCGCATTATGCAAATATCGCACGCCAATTCCATTGGCTTGTTTTAGTTCACTCGAAGCTGATAGGGCTCTCTAGCGATATCCCAATTCGTCGGTCACTACTGACGTACGTCTCCGTTCCCTCCTTCAGGGAACGAGGGTTACATACGTAACCGAGACGTTACCATTATTTTATAACAGTCATCTTTTTTACGAAATTTGAAATTGTCTATTATCTGACCTTCTGTTGGAGGAAACTTAAAAAAACAAAAAACAAAAAAACAAAAAATGAAAAATATTCATGACGCTGTTATAAAATTATTTGTCAGAGTATTGTCACTTAATGACATTTTAATGACAAGTTCAATTTGTACCACTGTACTTGAGCTCAAGATACATATTTATGACACTATTATAATGGCCTCATGGCAGCCAATGTCAAAACCAACCACATGACAGTTTAATGTAATGTTAACCCATAAAGCTAAATGATGTCAAGTTGTCATGACAAAGACACTGACAGGTTATGATGTATTGGTTTATGTCAAGTTGTCATAACTTGGACATCTCAAACAATGTCATCTTTGCATTAAAAATGACATAATTGAGCGAATGACACTTAATGACAGTTGTCATAAACATTCATAAAACCTCCTTCATATTCATGACACGTGTCATGTCATGATTATGAAGGTGTCATGTCAGTCTTATGCACATCCCTTCAAGTAAAGTGTTACCGATTTGTTTGTTTAATTATGGCACAATATTAACTCCATAGAAACTAGTAAAAAAAAAATGCTTGCATATCGCCGGGTGTATGATAGAAAGAAATAAAGAAATTAATGCTATTATTCATTAATAGATTAAACTGATCAAAAGTGACAGAAAAGACATATATAATGTCACAAAAGTTTTCTATTTCAAATAAATGCTGTTATTTTCAACTTTTTAATCATCAAATAATCCTAATATAAAATGCATCAATTTCCGCAAAAATATTAAGCAGCACAATGGTTTTCAATATTGATAATAATAAATGTTTCTTGAGCACCAAATCAGGATATAATATGATTTCTAAAGGATCATGAAGACTGGAGGAATGGCTGCTGAAAATTCAGCATTGCCATCACAGGAATAATTTTAAACTATACTAATATTTCACAATATTACTGTATTACTGGATTTTTAATCAAATACATACAGCCTTGGAGAGTATAAGAGACTTCATAAAATAAATAAATAAATAAATAAATAAACATTAAAAAATCTTACCAACCTCAAAATTTTCAACAAAGTATGCATGTAACAGAGAAAAGGACAAAGGCCTGTATGCTGGTATTTATTAAACACTGATATGTCCTCTCATTGACCAGCAGCAACAGTGATATCTATCTCATTCAATTATTCTGCCCACATGGACATCTTGCTAAATCCTTTTCAATCTCATGTGCTTGATTAGTCTTCAGTTCATGCTTGATTTGCCCTTTGCTGTGCATCAACCTGGGGGCTGTTGTAATGGATAACAACACACCAATTAATCCCATCATTGTGGCAATTAAATAGATTGAGTTCCATGATACCAAAGGGGATTCCAGTGGGTGCTGGAGGATGTCAGTGGATGGGATCAGTGGATTGATGCTCCAAAGAGCCTCCAGGAGACTAACACAGATGAACGTATCTGCTGCATCTCCAAACAAAGAGTTAAGTTAATGCTAGAAAGAGTGAAACAGAACATCAGTTTAATACTACATAAACTGCGCTCTAATATAATGTGACATTTTAAAAAGGGAGCTTCTCCCCTCCTGAGTTAAACTTGACTCCATTAGTGTGGCTTATTAGCATGGGTTAAGTTTGATCCTTGTGGGGATAGTGTGTGTCAGAAGACTGTTTTGAAGTAGCTTGTGGTAGCGCAGAGGGGATATCTCACAGCTTGAGTGAAGACTTAGTGTCATGGTGCTCCTAAGGGAGTCTGGATTATAGAGGAGTTCAGCTAACTTGCCCTAGCCCTTTAGCGTGATAGAGAAAAGTTACTTGCTTTCTGTATCTGCCTTCATCTCTCCATTCATAATTTCTCTATATTATATTATATATATATTTGTTTTAAAGAGCTTGCACAGTGCCATTTACACTGCGTTCCAAATTATTATGCAATTGACATATCAGTAAGATTTCAGTACAATAAACATTCAGATTTTAGTTTTTCCAAGAAAATGTTTGTTTGTTTATTTATCCATGTCTTTTTAGATAACTGGTATCAATCTCAGACAAAATAATTTGCCAGGTCTATGGAAACCCTACTTAGAGGTTGTTCCACATTATTAAGCAAGTCACAGTTCTCATGCAATATGGGGAGGAAGAAAGATCTTTCTGAAGATGAAAAGCATGAAATGGTCCAATGTTGTGCAAAAGGCATGAAAACAACTAATATTGTGTGAAACTGAATGGAGATTATCGAATTATCTTAAGATTTGTGAGTGATTTAGAGCACAGCAGAACTCGGTCAGATATAGGCTTATTAATGAAAGTTCCTATCAAAAAAAATTATTGTATTAAAAGGGCAGCTATAAAAAAAGTCAGTGTTGAGCAGCAAACAGCTATTTGAAGCTGCTGGTGTCTCTGGAGTCTTGAGAACTTCACCATGCAGGCTGGCAGTTGTGCGTAAAGATACCACTAACCAAACCTCACGAAGAGAAACATTTACAGTGGGTGTAGAAGATTGGAGAAATTATGAATATATATATATATATATATAAATGCAATTTAATTCATACAAACATGTACTTTTAACAATGTTAAAAACAAGGGTACTTGTCATTGAAATAATTATCAAACAATACCAAACAAATTAATTACATGATTAAAAAGTCCATGCTGTGTTGACCTCATTTCTAAGTAGTTCAAAATAAAAGCATCCTATTTTGCTTTTTTTCTGTATCAGTGATCTTTCTGTGTGTTCTACTTTAGTTTCCCAATCATTGGTGTGCTCTCTCTCTCTCTCTGTTTTTTCAATGTCTTTTTCTCTCCCTGTGTCTCTCCTTTGTCTCTGCTCTTTTGCCATGTTCATGTTGGGTAAATGAGAAGTGGCAATGCACACAGACACATGTACAGCGTCTGTTCTCATTATCTTCGAGAGAACTGCCTCCTCCCTCGGCCCCAGTGGCACTGTGCAGTGCAATCCAAGGAAAAATGAACTGAATGCACTAAGAGAACTCATCAAATTAGAACAATCAGAAATAAACAACAAATGTATAAGCAATATTTTAGAAAAGCAGAGACAGATTCCGTGAGAAATAGAAACAGTTTTTCACATCAATCTCTCATAATTTACTAATGAATATATAGGGCCCTATTTTAATGATCTAAGCGCATGGTCTGAAGCGCACATTGCAAATGCACTTAGAGCTGTCCGAATCCACTTTTGCTAGTTTAACGATGGAAGAAATGGTCAGCGCACAGGTGCACGGGGTTGTACCTAGTCTCTTAATGAGTCATGGGTGTGTTTTGGGGTGTAACGTGCAATAAACCAATCAGAGTGTCATCTCCCATTCCCTTTAAAAGCCAGGTGCACCATGGCGGATTCGCTATTTACATGGCGGAATTTGCAAGTGGAAAAAACTGAATGCTCCTCCAGAGAGGAATCCTTTTATTTTTAATATTTAAAAATGTTTGTGTGCGGCTGCATGTGTGTGTGTAACAAACAGAGTGTATGTGCGTTGTGCACCCATCGCATATTACTAATATGCCCTTTAAATAACAAAAAAAAGGGTTTTTATTGGTCAATGATGCAGTCGTTTTCAGTTGCCTCAAAATAGCAACACGCCAACAATGCACCTGAACACTCTTCGTTTTGAGACCAGCACGCCCATGGCATATATATAGATATCATCCATGCTATTTTTTCAGGTGTCAGGGCTGTTCCCTGTTGTAGCACAGCATGTTAGAGTTAGAGAGATCATTGCATGAACATAATGAGCTTGTTAAGGAAGAGCTTAACCCATGGGCAGAGAAACAGAACATTAATCTCTTTGCTTTGGGCTAATTAGGGTAAAATCCCCATACAGAGGCATATCAGCATTGTGACCCCTGTCTCCATCCTCTCATTTAACATTCATAAATGAGCATTAAGACAATTCGCAAATTGTCTGCACAGGCTTAGTGCTCTATTTGCAGACCTGAAGACTCAGCTGAAACAACTATAATGTAAAAACACATGCAGCGCTACTTAGCGGCTGCGCTGTTTCAATAGATTCAATAAGATCGCATAATGGAAGTAAATCAATGGCCTCCATGTTTATGTCCAATAATGACAGTCTGATTTGTTCACGTAAAACAGCAGTAGGAAGCAATTGAACAAAAATGTTGAAAAATTATACTTACCCTAACTGAGATTGATCTTGAGAACATTTATTGATGTTATTATTGCAAAACTCTAAGATATGTAGTGAATGTTGGTCTGTCGTTAAAAACCTCTCTGTTATTGATTTTGTGGTTATTGATCAAGTTATCCTAAATTGGCTTTTAAGGTCCCCCCCCAAATCGATACTAGAGTTCTGTTAACAGTAGTTTGTTATATTCAACATTGATTTTAAAACCATTAATGCTGAAAATCCTTTTCTTCCGCTCACAGTTTTCTGATCAGTGCAGCCTTCTCCATGTTTAAAATGTAGAACTGTGTAAAGATTACTCAGTTTAGTATAACTGGCCTTTCAACACTCAAAAAAAAAAAAAATATATATATATGATTATTTTCAATGTTGAAAACAGTTGTGTACTTTTTTTTTTCAGGATTCCTTGATGAATAGAAAGTTCAAAAGAACAGCATTTATCTGAAATACAAAGCTTCTGTAGCATTATACACTACCGTTCAAAAGTTTGGGGTCAGTAAGAATTTTTATTTTTATTTTTTTGAAAAGAAATTAAAGAAATGAATACTTTTATTCAGCAAGGATGCATTAAATCAATCAAAAGTGGCAGTAAAGACATTTATAATGTTAGATTAGATTTCAGATAAACACTGTTCTTTTGAACTTTCTATTCATCAAATAATCCTGAAAAAAAAATATTGTACACAAATATTTTGTACAATTGTACACATTAAATGTTTCTTGAGCAGCAGATCAGCATATTAGAATGATTTCTGAAGGATCATGTGACACTGAAGACTGGAGTAATGATGCTGAAAATTCAGCTTTGCCATCACAGGAATAAATTACTTTGTGAAATATATTCAAATAGAAAACAGTTATTTTAAATTGTAATAATATTTCACAATATTACTGTTTTTTACTGTATTTTTAATTAAATAAATGTAGCCTTGGTGAGCAGACGAAACTTCTTTTAAAAACATTAAAAATCTTAGTGGTTCCAAACTTTTGGACTGTACTGTATATATATATATATATATATATATATATATATATATATATATATATATATATATATATATATATATATATATATATATATATATATATATATATATTACTGTGGCAGAAAATGTCCAAATTTGGTCAGTCCAATCAAGTCATACCTTCCACAGATCATTTGCATAAAACTGAAAATAATAAAGTAAAATAAAATAAAATAAAATCCTGAGATGCTAGGACAGATTTCAGCATCCCTTTGACCCTACATAGGACAAGCAGTATAGAGAATGGATGCAAAACTAAATCGCTCTACTCTACTGATCTATTCTGTGGCATCATTTGATTCTTAGTCAGGCTCATTTGAATGTGTGTCATATTCTGACTGGGATCACTTCACCTCTACAGAATGGCAGCTTGGCAAGTATTGCTTTCCTCTTCCCCTTTCTCTTTCCCTCACTCGTGAGACCAAGGCAGCCGTGAAATATGGTCACCAGCAAATTGAGATTCATCAGGCAGCCTGTCTTGCTCACTTGAATCTATATTCAATTCTGGAGCATCTGTTATGGCTGAGGCAGTTCAGAACACGCTGGAATTGTGAGGGTGAAATTGTGCTTGGATAAATAAACTTACAGGCATAATAAAATCCAATGAAAATATATCACAGCCTCAATAACAGTGAGAATCTTGAAATCAGTTTCTTGAAGAGAAAAAAAAAAAACTTACTGCAAGCCGGTGGCAAACAAAAAAACTGCCCTTTTTCAGGAACATCTTAGTTTGTTCATAAATATGAGAATACAAAAGAAGTATTTTTAGTTGAGTTGCAAGTCATGTACTATATTCTAAAAGTCATATCAGCTATATTCAACATTAATGACAGTGTTTCTTTTAAAACCAGAGAACATAAAGAACGTTTCTCTTTAATGCCTTTTAGGGTGTTGTCCTAGTTTATGCAAAAAACGCACAGGAGAAGTGTAACTGCCCATCCTCTAGAGAGCTCATCAAAGATTGAGATGCACCTCTACCGTAGGGGAGACAAACTAAATGAGCGCACATACTGCTTAGGTAAGCACAAAAAGGCCCGGCCGAAAATCATGGCCAGTAGCAATGCCATTGCTAAGAGAATAGCCTCAGCTTTCTGAATACTAGGCTTATTCAGCACAACGCAGGCTATTAAGCAAAGTCCCCCTCTGTGAAACTGGATTCCCTGTCCAGCTTTAGATACCCACAGTGTTTCTTGGCATGCAACTTTGCATGTATATTTATGTTACTGTTGCTGCCCTTTTGGCCAGGTCACTCTTGTAAATGAGATTTTAAATCTCAAGTTTTAACCTGGTATAAAGAAATGAATGTGAGATGAAAGAAACGTTTCCATAATTTTACAGTTGCAACAGGTTTTTTTTCTAATTATAAGCATGCTATGATGTGAAAGGTGAGACATTGTGACATAAAACAAACAAAAGACAAACAAAGCAAGATGTCAGGCCTAGACAAGAATTACAGGAAGAGCAAACGACGATAACATATTCATAACGCATTTGAAAGCTTTCAATGCAAACGCGACCTTGTTTATAGAGTGCCCTTGCTCTTCCATGCATATTTCACCTCTCTCTTTACGCCTCCTCCTCAAACATCACCTGATACTAAAATGTCAAATATATTCAACACCAACAATCATCCATAAAAGCACTCCACATTCACACTAGAAAGTTAATACTTCCTTTGCCCTTCAAAGGCAAACTAAAGGATGCTCACATTTGCACTTAACTACTCTCTCATTTATGCTCTCTGTCTCCTTGTGTGCATATTTTATTTACTTTGTATGTTTAACCTTTACTAACATGCAGAGGCGTAGGAATGATTGAAAAGGTCCCTCATAATATCAATATATAAGCTTAGCTAATGGATATTAATTAGGTGACATATCATTCACCCCTAAGTTTTGAAAGGCAGGCAAGTTGGCACTAGTACAAAGATGTCAGGAATCAGTTATACGGTTTTAATTACCATAATTCACTGTAAAAAAAAATCGCCTTGGTTTTACTCAAAAAAAAAAAAAAAAAGAAGTAAAGAAAAAAAGAAAAGAAACTGAGACAACTATTTTCATCAGACTTTTAAGTATTTTGAACTCATCTAATTTGTGTTTGACCAAATAGCCTTTACAGGTCTTCAACATGCACCCTTAAGTAATTTCAACTTAATTTTCCTCATGAAATAACTCAAATACTTTGTGTAGCAGAAACATAATTCAACTGAGTAAGCACCAATATATTTAAATAATATATATTATAAAATAATATATTTTTTTATATTATAAAAAAATATATTATATTTAAATATTTAAAATAACTCCAGTGAACACACTTTATTTGACATGCATTTGTTCTGTTTCACTATATGGTGGTAGAATAAAAAGGAGCATGCTCTACTAATTTCACACACCAGATGCCCCTTAGATTACATACATATGAAAACATGGCAATAAAGGCATATTAATCAAACAATATTAACAAAAAAAAACAAACAAAAAAACCAAAAAAAAAAAACAATTGCATTTGGCTGGATAAATTCAACTAATAAGTAATATGAAATCAAAATATAAATCCCAAAATATGCTTAAAAATAATAATACATGACTAATTTTACCTGAATGCGTATTAATGTTTCACAGCCTGCATAATAAGAAATCGGGTTACCGGTTGCTAAAAGTGATAAAGGCACAAACTGAAAAGTAGGTAGACACAATATAAGTCATTATATCGGATTGGCTCATGAATATTAATTAGGTGACATAACAAAAGGCAGTTAAGTGAGCACAGGGATGCCGAATGAAGTCCAGAACCAATTACGCATGTAGCTTTAATCACCAATATTGGTAAAATAAAAAGGAACATGTATATTTACTAAATTCACACACCAGAGGGCTTTAGATTACATAAACATGATAATCAAGGAATATTAAGTAAACACAATTATAAAGAAAAAAAGAGAGAAAAATGCTTATTGCTCTGGGCTAGATAACTTCCACTAATAAACCATCTGAAATGGAAAAATGAATGCAAAATAAGCTTTAAAAAATAAATAAATAGTACAACCAATTTTAATATAATAATGTTTATTTAGCAATAATGGTTGCTATGGCCTTTCTAAAATGTAACTTTTCCATATTCATCTCACTCATGATGGGTCTCACAACCTAATTCTTTAAAGCACAATGAGTTGTTGAAGCTGATAAGGGAATACAGGACTCTGAATGAACAGCGGTCAGTAAAATGAAAATCAATAACCACACTTCATTTAGTTCATGTTAATCTGCACTCTGAACAACAGTTTTAATATCTCCTCACAATGGGTACTTGAAAGGGATTTGTTTATTTAGAATGTTAAGCCTCACAGGCAGTCCTCTTTATAATATTAGCCTCACACCTGACTGAATAACCAGAGCAGGACACCAAACTACTTAAAGAATGGATTTATGGGAAAAATGGAAGGGTGAATACACCATGGAAGGGTAGGAGAACTGACATGATGAATTCATTGGAGATGTACATCTCAGTATTTGCCACAAGCTCTGGTTGAGTGCTATGAGTCAATTTGACAAGACGTCACGTCAGATGTTCAAGAAGAATGGGATGTCTTTCTATGTTTAGAAGCAAATTGGTGAGTGTATTCTTCTTGTCTTTAATGAGGAGGGATTTCTATTGAAAAATACAAGGAATTACAGATGGATGTGAGGCTTTTAAGCAGCTTTTAGACAACAGGCTTGCGGTGGTATGACGTGAGCTAACACAGTTTAGAAAATACAGCACCACGCTATTGACATCTCTTTTTAGGTATATAGGTTGTAGGTTATCTTAAAACAACTCTCTCTTGAGAGAGAAATAAGTGTGTGGTTGTCATACTCATCATGATAAATGTAAATAAATATTGTCTCATACAAGTAGTGTAAAGGAATTATTGGACCTGCAAAAAAAGTCTTAACCATGAAAACACTATCTTAAAAAATAAAGTCACAGTCGCTATTATTATTAGTAGACAGAGGGAGGCATTCGAACAAGGTGACCTGTTTGCTGTGCACTAGTCAGAGAACTGAAGCTGATTGGCATGTCATTTGCATAATCAGGGCATACACTGGGTGTTGGTGGGAAATCCAGCACTGATTTCCGCCATTCCACTCCCCTTGTAGACGCACGGTGCAATCAAGCCCGAGATTAAAGGTCCTCCAAAGATCAATCTCACACCACTGCAACTCTGCTTACACAGACGAATGCCGATATTCTGATACTCAATGTGTGGGTTGATGCAGAGGGAAAAAATAGACCGAAAAACTACACCGTCAATGGAGAACAAAATTAGATCTGTCATTTTCTTTCACTTTCACCCTCGAAATCTCCACCCATCACTCTGCAACTGTAACATTGCGTGTATGTGACTATACCGCCATTTGAGTTTCATTTCCTGCTCATTACGAACCTCCAGTTCTGTGAAAGATGGATATAGTCAGAACACATTTGTGATTCTTTTCAAATTCTCACTATGGCAGTACATTTGATTAAATATTAGCTGATAATAACTGCAGCTAGATCTGAGAGCACGAACTGAAAACTCTGTAGTTCTGTCAGTGCTCATTGTTTTTATCACCCTTTTATCACCAACATAATAGCATTCATATTCATAGGTATTTGTAGTCAAAGTATGGTTCAAGGTGGTGTATGTTTCATACTTTTAGCAGTGACCTTTCTGATTTAAAATAATTTGAGGTTCGTGTCATCTACTAAGAAGCTACACAACAGTGTTTATGCATTCTCATTGAGCGCTAGTGATAAATGTCAACAAAGCATTCAAGCTGAAATCTCACTCATTAGACAGCCATTTCATCTAGGCTTGCTTGCTATTTCCAGGACTCCATTTCAATATGAATGAACGAATGAACGAACCAACCAACCAATGATCGATCGATCGATCAATCGATCAATCAATCAATCAATCAATCAATCAATCAATCAATCAATCAATCAATCAATCAATCAATCAATCTTTTTTTAAGCTTTGTACCCATCTAAATTGTAGACAGACAGACAGTTAGATAGATAGATAGATAGATAGATAGATAGATAGATAGATAGATAGATAGATAGATAGATAGATAGATAGATAGATAGATAGATAGATAGATAGATAGATAGACAGATCACTGATGTTGTATGTTCCACTACCTACACATTTGATTACACTTGATCATCCTTTAATCACAGTTCACTAGCAAACAAAATATGATAAAATAAGCATAATCTTCAGTTCGAAACAACAGGAAGCCTTTCTTACTCCACCAATATCCATGCAAATTTACAAAGCATAAAATTGAATAAAGCCTGGGACACACCAAGCTGACGATCGTCCGTCGGGTAACGTCGGACCATTTTAAGCGTCGGCCCATTAAGCTTACCCAGTGTCTTCTGCACTATAAGCTCTAGTCGGATGCTGTCAGGTTTTTTTGGGCCGTTTCAGCATGTAGAATTGCCTTCGGGCCGTCGGGTGAGAGACAACTCTGATTGGCTGTTCGGTTTAGTGAACGAGTCAAAGCGCTAGAATAATTGCAAAACAGTGAGGAAAGAAGTCAAGGCGGTACAGACAGATGGCTGTTTTAATTTTTCGTCATGTACCTAAGTGTTCCTGGGCAAATGCTTAATATTAACGTGAATGAGTGGAATATAGAAAGTGATCAGCATGAATGATATTCAAAGCGGTAAGCTTTGTTTACGGTTTGTGTATCTGCAGCCTACAGTGCCAGTCTCCCTACTGAATTACAAATATAGATGAATATATATATGAAAAAATAGACAGCGGTCTCCTTACACGCAGTTCACAAATACAATAGCTGATGTAAATCACGAGTGACATTTATACAAGGCAAGAAAACTGATGGCAGAAAGGCCATAACCTGCATCCATTGTGGAAAACCTCATTACAGTAAACAAATGGCTGAAATCATTTAGAACTAAGCTCTGATTGGCACCACATATTCAGCTTTCAAGGACGTTGGAGATGACATGACCCCAAAATGACTGTGATTCAGAAAGGTCACTACTAAAAGACAGGAAAAGCACATCGGAGACCTACTTACACCCCTATGCCTCCCATTCAGTGGCCCGTTGTGTGGGTCCCATTCAGAGGTCCAAAGGTGTGGGGTTACACGGACATATTAACTTTCCAATCTTGAGCGTATCAGATCTCTCTCAGAGGTCAATGCCAGTGATAATGCACAACACGCTCTGGTGCACAGAAACAAGAGGCCATGATTCAGCATGATCAATGATGAATACACCATGAGCAACACATATCCCAATGACTGAGATTAAATTTACCAATGATTCAGCTCTTAAATGTAGAACCAGCACATTTAGTGTAACACTATGTTGAAAAATAATAATAAAAAAAAAAAATACTTAAAACAGCCTAAAGCGGTTTGTTAGTCTCCCAGCAAGGCCAAGGTTGTAAGGTCAGTCTGCTTTAAAGGTTTCAGAGGGGTTTTGGGTACAGGTTTAAGAAGGATTTTGGTTTTAGCTGGTCAGGCATGGGAGATAAACTGGCTGACCAGCTAAACACCAGGCTGAGAGACCAAGACCAGCAAAGCACCTTAGACTGGTTTAAGCTGTTCATAGGGGGAAAAAAATGAGTACGTTCTGATCTTGCTTTCCTCTCACAAAAGTTTAAAATGACACATTTATGATTGCTTTCAGTTGATAATTTTGCTAAAAAGCACTGAATGAAATTTTTAAATTCAGTATTCCTCAATAAATAAGATCTTTCTGTGCCTCATGTTTGCTGAGGCTTGCAGTCTGTCAATGAAGAATAATGTCTCTATTTTTCCTTACGTTCCCGTTGAGTTTCAGGTCTGATGAGCATGGCATCCTGTCCAGCATTTTAAAGCTTATTTATAACTCTCAGTACATCAGGTGTATCATGCTACCCAGCATCCCTCACATAGATGGCACAACACAAAGAGAGGACTTGCATTGGGTTTGCATCAGTTCAGAAAGACTTCTTGTATTGTTGAAAAAAATAAAGAAAGAGATATAGCTGAATTTTGTTCGTACATTACTTGTTTCTTGCTCTTGATGCTTTATAAGCGTTAGCATGTATTGGTCTGGAAAAGCTGACACATTTTAGCGTGTTCATAAACGGATTTAAAGCATGTTGTTGATGGGGAGGCTTAGCACAGATTAGTGGATCAAAATTGGCTGTTCGCACTGATTAGATTCTCAATATTGCCCTGACCTGTTGGTCAATTAACATTATCAGTGACACAGACACAGACACACACACACACTTTCATTAATTAGACAAGCTACAAGTGAAAGCAGTAATGCATCTAACCCTGCATCCATGCCATACTTTCCTACTATGTAGTACGCCAGAACCAATCTGTCAAAAAATGCAGTATTCATTAGAAAGTAGGCCCCAAAAACTCAGATGACCTACTGCTTTTGGGAAGAATTTTGAAGTATGCATCTGCCAGACACTTTACTATCCAATTAGGCCACAGGAGTTAAGGAGTTGTCAGAAAAAAAAAAAAAAATGAATAAAAAAAAAAAAAAAAAAAAAATGACAGAAAAAGTCAGGTGGCTACTGCTGTATGTTCAACTGTAAGTGCTAAAGGTACCAAGAAAGTTATTACTTGTGAGAAAATAATTTACTAGAGTAAATGATTTTTTAAAATAATAATAATTATTATTCCTACTACTACCTACTTCTAAGAGAAGAAGAACATGTAGCATTAAGTTTAATGCTGAGTAAAAAAAAACAAACAAACAAAAAAAACAATAGGAATAGAATGAAAGAAAGAAAGTACAAAAGAAAAAGTTTTTTTCAGCTCCAGTATAGCCATTCAGGTTTGGCAGCAAATGGTGTCAAAAGGTTAATGTTGATTTAATAAGCAATTAATTTTAAGCAGGTACCTTGGAAATTGGCAAGAGTGAGGATGATAAAAGATTAGAATCAGCTGTGGTGCCTGAGAAGCAGAGCACAGAGTTCTGGGTAAATTGCCTTTTCACTGTACAAAGCTGGGCTTGTTTGTTCACAGCTCAGAGAGGAGTTGGTTGGCGGTTAATTGGTGTAATTCTCCTGGGCACAGGTTGATGATGTCATAATAGCACAAATACGTGAAGCTCCTGATGAGGTCTGATTATTTTTTCGATGAGTGCGAGTGCAGATCGATAGGCTCAGTCTCTCTTGGCCAGAAAACCGAAAGTGTCCCTCTCTTATTAAATAAAAGCCAGATGGCCAGTGGATTAGTCAGGTAGAACTGCTGAGTGGCACTGGGTGAGTGCAGCGCATCAGAACTATTATTTCCTACATCTGACGCATTGGTCTTCACATGTGTGAATACATAAAAATAGAGAAAACATTTTATTTTACAGTCCTGTTCCCCATGTAAATACTATGTACTTATTATATTGCAATAATTAGTAATAACTAGGTACTAACCCTGAACCTACCCCTAAACCGGTCCCACTTTATATTAAGTGGCTTTAACTACTATGTACTTACATCAAAAAATAAGTACAATGTACTTATTGGGTTCATATTGAATTGCAGAACACTTTTGCTGCTATTGAGGTGGGATACGGGTAAGGTTAGGGGAAGCTTTGGTGGTATGGGTAGGTTTAAGGGTAGGGGTAAGGGTTAAGGGATGGGTCAACAGTGTAATTATAAATGTAATTACAGAAATTAATTACAGATCTAATTACATGCAGGTGTTTTTAAAATATAAGTACAATGTAAAAACATGTATGTACATAAGTGCATTGTATCAAATGATTAATTTAAATGTAAGTACATAGTAGTTAAGGCCACTTAATATAAAGTGGGACCCCTAAACCTAACCTTTGTATCAACTTTCAGAAGAAAGAAAAACAGCAAAACAACAACACTAACAAGTACAGTGAATTAAAGAGACAGTTTTCATTAAAAAAAGAAAGAAAAAAAATTCTTCCATTATTTACTCACCCTCATGCTGTTCAAAATCTGTTGGATTTTCTTTCTTCTGTGGAACACAAAAGAAGATCATTTAAATTGTTTTTTTCCCATTCAAGTGAAAGTCAATTCGGGTTTACAATCATGTATTTTTCTTTTCGTGTTCCACAGATGTGAAAAAGTTATACAGATTTGTTTGGTAATGCAACTAGCTCAAAAATTAAGCCCTGTTCCAAATGCTGTCCTAAACTTCTTGCAGTCCTACAATGTCAAATGGGACACAATATGGTCTTGTGGACTTCTCAGACAACATAAAACTACACTAACGAAAAAAGCAAAGCAAAGCAAAGCAAAGCAAAGCAAAGAAAAGAAAAGAAAAGAAAAGAAAAGAAAAGAAAAGAAAAGAAAAGAAAAGAAAAGAAAAGAAAAGAAAAGAAAAGAAAAGAAACATATTTTTGGTTCTTTTTCAAATTAAAATGAACTAAAGCAACACAACTGCTATACAGTTTGTCCTAACTTTCATTGTGTCCTAACAATCACTTTTGTGGCATTAACTGAAAATGGGCTGTTGATTGTTAGTTCCCAGCATACTTTGCATATGGCTGGATCAGGAGAGTAAATGTTGAAATTAGGTGTTACTGTTACTTAAGCGAAGGGAAATACCTGTTAATGTTCAGTTATGTTTGACATTTAAAAGAGTTGAAGTTTTTATGTTTGCCATTTTGCTGAAGAGTAGAGATTATGGTTAGGTTGTGGATGGCGACATGATGCTTCGTCTTTTAATTGTATAACATAACTGAATGTCAAACACAGACAGGTCTTTTCCATTAATTTGAAACCACAGACTTGAATATACTGGAAACTACTCGATATATTTGAACTGATATAACTAAAAGCATTAATTAAATTCAACTAAAAATGTAGTTTCAAAATAGAGAAAAAAATAATTTTGTATAAGCACTTGCCTTTAAAAAAAAATCGAGTAAAATCAAAAAGCTATTTTTTCAGTGTAAGTACACATCAAGAGCGCAAAATATTTCCTTTTTTTTTCTTTTTTTTTTAAAACGCTACCTTACTCTTTATAAAAGGGCTGTATTAAAGGTCCCTTTTTTCGTGGTTTTTTGAAGCTTTGATTGTGTTTATAGTGTGCAATATAACATGTGTTCATGTTTCGCGTGTAAAAAAACACAGTATTTTTCACATAATTTACTTATCTGTATACCGCTGTTTCCACTGTCATAAAAATGGGCTGATGACTTCCTTGTTCTATGAAGTCCCTCCTTCAGAAATACGTAACGAGTTCTGATTGTGCCAGCGGTTCCTGTGTTGTGATTCGACAGCAGCTTAGCGAACCTTGCCCGGAAAGGTCACGCCTCTTCCCATAACGTGGAGATGCATGCGCTCAGTGTTATTGTAAACATGTCTTTAATTTTACCCTATCAATTTGAGCCGGAATCAGACCCGGTGATTGGACTGCGGGATGAAAATAACAGCGTTTCGACGACATGGAGACAAACACACTCTACAAACGCAACTCTTGTGTATTCCTGTGGGCAGAGGTTAGTCAAAAAACTGTTTTAGTGACGTCATTAAAGAAGGAAGTAGAGGGATGTAGTCCAAACTGGCCGTTCGATGTAGGCGACTTCTGTTAAATAAAATATCTCGCTTGGCATTGAACTTTGAGCTTTAAAATTGTACAGATTTTATTTATACTCTAACAACAACATTACACACTAACTAAAGTTTGAAACATGGGATCACGAAGAACGGGAACTTTAAACATATTCACAAACTTGCGTTGAAATGCATACTGAGTGCGCTACACCCTGTTCTCGCTTTATATTCACATGGTCATTAGAGAACCTGCCAGCACAGAAGATGAAATTCCACACACTTAATTCTGTAAAAATCTTTACACAATACAATGACATGAACATGCTGCAATTATACACATGCACTATTCCTCATACATCACCATCAGCCATGCCTCAAAGGCAAAAACTGAACACACTTAGTGGATCCATTCATCACGGGAATTATTAATTCATCTCCACTATTAATTTTAAATAATACAATGCCCTAAAATTAGGGACCTAACTCTCCAGACATCACTGACCTGTACCTCAGCCAATCTCTTTAAACATGCATTTTCTACAAGAACAACGTGATTACGCAATTGGCAGACAGACAAAACCACAAACTCATCAGCTATACGTTCACTGCACTATACTCTCCATCACTTCCTCCTTTCTAAATGCAGTGACCCAGACAGACCTGGCTGTATCAGATGACCCACCTCTGTCGTATCCATGAGGTTTATCCAGTTCCTCGCCTCCTAACAGGTCAATCATGGCCGGTCAATCACTGGCATGCACTAGCATTTTAATCCGCTAGATACGGCGGGCTTCTCTCATCGTTTTGCACAAGTTTCTCTGCAGTGCAACAAAAGTAAGAAAGAAATTAAGTGAGGGAATTAAAAACAGTTCTGGTCCAGCTTGTCCATTTCCGTTAGCAGGATCTGGAATCCGTCTCCTTATACCAATGATCACCTCTCGCCTCATTCAGTTTTCCCTTTTTCTTTTCTTAATGCATTCGCAGCAGGAGCACATTAAGAAAGAATCAATTTGTCAGGCGGTAGAGGAAGAGGAGGGGGGTCAAGAGGGAGAGTATATGCGTGTGTGTGTGTGTACGTTGGGGTATAGTGTATATCATGGCTCTCTGTCTTCAGATCAGATGTCCCTGCTTTCGGCAGCCTTAAAAGAGTTGGTGACGTGAGCCGGTGGCTCGTGTGCAGATTAAATGGAGAGACAGAAAAATGCATTATTGATGCCAGTGGAGGCTGAAGTGTCTCGCTTACAGAGCCGGCTCTGGTTCCCACACGGGGTAATTAATCCACAATTCTGAGCCAGCCATGAATGGGCTGACCATAGAAGGACCATCTCTCTTCCCTCTCCCTCCACTAGAGCACTCCCCTCCACCGGCTGCTGAAAATAGGTCACCTGCCTAGGGCCAGCCGGTGAGTGTGCGGTACGTGCATGTGTGCATGACTCACCGATGGGACTGCTTAAAACCAGAGCACATTTCTATGCCAAATTTGTAGTTCAGGTTAATATTGACGGTTGTTGTGTATTTCTTTTTGATTCCAAATGTTGCTGTATAACATTATAACCCAGTGGCAGATCTGAATTTAATATAGATTCCGGTCTTTTAGATGCTCGGATTGGTTCTTGTGTTACTAGGCATCTCCCTTGCCGATCATCATTCATTCTTTGAAATTGTTCTCGAAGTTAATAGGCAATTACAAAAAAAAAAGCATGCAATATTTCTCATGAATACGCTTCCACACAACCCCCCTCCCCCAAAAGAACCACAAAACAGAAACCACAAAACAAATGACCAATGGTCTGTAAAATAGTAGCCAGTAGTGTAGGGTAGATTAAGATATATTTTAGAGACTTTGAAGGAATTAAAAAGAGACGCTAAACTGGCCTGAGCTTCTACAGTCATTTTCTTGGCAAAGACTTCTGAGTAAAGCAGCTTACAAGAAAGTGCATGCACTTTAACAATTACTTCAGAAACTAAAGATTCAAGAATCAACAAACAAAACAGCATATTTGTGTTCAACAGGCCCCTTTCCAAAGCCCTTTAGCCTCCTGCTCTGTGAAGATCTGAGCAAGGTCACAGGCATCAAGAGAGGAACAAAGGAATGAGATGAGAGAGAAAAACACAGATTTAAAGAATGGAGAGGGAGTTGATCATAGAAGAGATAGGGCTACACAAATAATCCAATCCAAGCTTTCAGTGGAACGTTTCTGCTTTGGTTTAGCTCGCTTTAGCTATAGCTCTGCATGTAGTTAACTTAAAACATATTTGATATTGTTTTATAAGAATAATATACAGTATATTCATTTATAATAATAATATACCTGTCAAAAGTTTGGAAAAAACGTCTCTCATGCTCCCCATGGCTGCATTTATTTAATCAAAAATACAGTAAAAACATTAATATTGTTAAATATTATTCTAATTTAAAATAGTTGTTTTCTATATTCCTGTGAAAATTTTCAGAATCAATCCAAACTGACATCTTTTTAACTCTGCAGTTGAGTTTTCGGTCAACTGTGGGTCAACACTCTTAAAACTTTTTCTATTGATAGAAAATCACAGTTTAAACATTTGACAGAATATTTGAATATTTCACTTCATGCAGCTCTAATCTAGAGTGAAGTAATGCTCTCTCGCCCTCAACCACAGTTGAGAGTACAATGCGAATAAATTACATTATGTGCGAACTCAATGCCTGAGAAAAACAACAGTCAATTCCATGTGAGCCAACACATAAAGGAAAGAAAATGAGAGCGGAGGGCTGAAATGCACACGTGTGTTTAACCAGCAGACGCTGAGTGGGTGGTAGATTTTACACTTCCTCACAACATCTGCACTACCAACATGAGTGTTTATGAACGGCAAAAACCTTTCATTTTTTCCGCCTTTAGTTACATTCTACAACATAGTCAACAAAGAAATCTAAGAAAAATGGCAAGTATTGCTAGAATACCAAACTAAAACTAGGCCTAGGAATTTGCAGACCGTTCTGAGAAAGTCTGTGGAATTCTGATAAAATAATTAAAAATGTGTTAAAGGTGCCCTCGAATGAAAAATTGAATTTATCTTGGCATAGTCAAATAACAAAAGTTCAGTACATGGAAATGACATACAGTGAGTCTCAAACTCCATTGTTTCCTCCTTCTTGTATAAATCTCATTTGTTTAAAAGACCTCCGAAGAACAGGCGAATCTCAACATAACACCGACTGTTACGTAACAGTCGGGGTGTACGCCCCAATATTTGCATAATGCCAGCCCATGTTCCCAACATTATAAAAGGCATTAGACAAGGGCAGAACGTCTGGATCTGCACAGGTGAATCAACAGACTAGGTAAGCAAGCAAGAACAATAGCGAAAAATGGCAGATGGAGCAATAATAATTGTCATGATCCATGATAACATGATATTTTTAGTGATATTTGTAAACTGTCTTTCTAAATGTTTCGTTAGCATGTTGCTAATGTACTGTTAAATGTGGTTAAAGTTACCATAATTTCTTACTGTATTCACGGAGACAAGAGCCGTCGCTATTTTCATTTTTAAACACTTGCAGTCTGTATAATTCATAAACACAACTTCATTCTTTATAAATCTCTCCAACAGTGTAGCATTAGCCGTTAGCCACGGAGCACAGCCTCAAATCCATTCAGAATCAAACGTAAACAATATAACAGTATACAATACTCACATAATCCGACGCATGCATGCCGCATGCATGACGAACACTTTGTAAAGATCCATTTGAGGTTTATATTAGCTGTGTAAACTTTGTTTATGCACTGTTCAAGGCAAGCGCGAGCTCTGTGGGCGTGGAGCACGAGAATTAAAGGGGCAGTAGCCCTGAATCAGCTCATTTATAATGATGCCCCAAAATAGGCAGTTAAAAAAAATGAATTAAAAAAAATCTATGGGGTATTTTGAGCTGAAACTTCACAGACACATTCAGGGGACACCTTAGACTTATATTACATCTTTTTAAAAAAAGTTCTAGGGCACCTTTAAATTGAGATGACGGATACGCTTTTAATGAAATATGATCAAATTTGCTGACATATTGAATAATAAATGACCATGCAATCAGCAAGCATACAGTTCTGCTCATAAGTTTACATTTGCAAGATCATAATAATTTTAACAAAAGAAGGGATCAAAAAGCCAAGGGTTGAATTGGATGATCGGTGTAAATTGTAGAAACATGTAAAAATCCTATGAAGCTTCCAAAGAGTTGTATTCTTAAGCATTAGTGAATGTTTTCACTATTTGTAATAGTTGTGTAAGAAGCCCTCAATTGTCCTCAGTGTGAAAAGATGGATCTCTAAATCATAATTACCATCGGAAAGGGTTCAAATAGAGAAGATGCAGGAAAACCAAAGAATGTGCAGGACCTGGAGGATTTGTCTGAAAGTGGGCATTTTAACCACTCAGTACAAATAAGGGACTCATGAACAACCATCACAAAGCATGGTTTACACTCTCTGATCATCCAGGCAACAACACACAGTAGTACGATTTAAGGGTATGCAAATCTTTAAACTGGTTCATTTTTGTCCATTCACTTATTATTTTGTCTTCTGAACTATATGTAAACATCGGTTGTGTGAAACAGCTTAAACCTAGGGTGCTCCTGGAGGGCCACTGTCCTGCAAAATTTAGCTCCAACCTCAATTAAACACCTGAACCAGTCAATAAAGGTCTACTAGAAACTTCCAGGCAGGTGTGTTGAGCCAAGTTAGAGCTAAACTCTGCAGGACAGTGGCCCTCTAAGATTGAGTTTGAACACCCCTGGCTTAAACAGATCTTGCCCCCCATAGTAGGAAAAATAATGGTAGTCAACAGGGGGCGAGATCTGTTTGGTTACTGACATTCTTCCAAATATCTTCCTTTGTGTTTAGCAGAACAAAGAAATTCATACAGGTTTGGAACTACTTGAGGGTGAGTAAATGATGACAGTTGGGTGAACTAACTTGAACATCTTATGAACAGAATTGTATTTCATTTCTTCACAGACTCGGAGTGTACCTGACAATAACATAGGAAGTGAAACTATAGAGATGCAGGATGCAATTAACAGCTCTGCCTAGACACTCTAAACCAAACACCTCCCCCAAGATATATTAATGCATATATTAAGTAACACTTCAGCTTTTTTATGTGTGACATACAAAGTGGCTCATCTTTAGGAAGCAAATATAGTCTAGATTGAAAATGAAAAAAGGGCGACTTCAGCACTCGGTGAGAGATGGATTGTAGGGCAAACCACACACACAGCAGTGACAGTCTCCTGAGTTTCATAACTCCCACCTACCACTTCAACACTCCCAGCATTGTTTTTTTTTTTTTTTCTCTTTTTCCGCGACCATCTATCTTTTGACCTGCCACCCAATTAGGCCCATGCCTGTGATGAACTGAGCCAATTAAGTTGTGCATGTTAGCTCAGACAGGAATGCATCTTATAATGGCGCAGTGCAGTTTTTCTGAACTAAACACGCTTCGTTTCTCATGCATTCATTACTGCTTGTTGATTAGCCATCACTCACTCGAGACATGCTGCTGCTCACTGCTTTACTGCAACATCAGCGCAGTTCTCATGAAGCATCATAATGTGTGCAAATTGCTAAAATCACCATTCCGTGATGGTTCATTTTACTGTCACCTGGTTTTACTGTATGCCATGACTTGAACTATGAATTAGTGTGTCACACAGAGACTCAATTGATGCAAAGGCTTTAATCTAAGTTGTACATACAACAAAAGCCATAAAATAATCTTCGACAGACATTAGGAGCAAAAAGAAATCCACAAGAAACACAAGAGAAAGAAGAAAAGAGAAAAAAGCCTAGTCATTGCCATGTCATACCACAGTCAGATTAAAAGTTTGAGTGAAAATGTGGAACTCAAAAATTGAATATAAACTGGATTTTAGTAGAGGCACAGTGATTAGAAGTAAGTGAACATGCACCCCTCCCCACCCCCTCTAAAGGGACCTCTGCTTGTAGTAAGGACCTGAAAGTGGTCCCTTTAGAGGGCGAGTACATGTGTTTGTGGAAAGTTCATGCTCAAAACCACAAGATGACACCTTTAACTGTGGGTATGCGGTTTGGAAACTGTCAAATACTGTATTGAAGGCATACTCTTTTCCTTTCAAATCAACTCAGGCAGCTGAATCAATGGCCTTGAACAGTAAATGAATGATTTTATAAATAAATTAATAATCTATTTCATTTTTAAATAAAAGCAAAATAGAAGCATTTTCACTAACAGACTCTAGACTTTTTATGTAGCTGAGCGAACTCAGAAGCACAAACATATCATTGCCTTCGGAAAATGGCAATTTGATTTAAGCACCATTTTCAGTATTAGGGTAGAGCACCGAACAGGGCAGTATGCTACGAAATGAGATTTTTAATTCTGTGCAGGGCCTTTTTCTGCATTCCTAAAAATGAGAGTAAGTGCTGACTTGATGTAATTGACCAATTACAAGGGTGTTTTTTTTTAAACCTTAGATTGCATTAACACTCGCTCATGTTAATTTATCCTGATGCAGGAAATTAGATCTGAGAGGCAGGTTGATTTTGATTAGCCTTTAAGAGGTTTGATCTTGGTAAAATTCAGGTGCAGCATCTTGTCTTGTTTCTGTGACTCAAATAAGACATAAAAATAAATAAATCATATGTATTAAAGGATTAGTCCACTTTTAAATAAAAAGGTTAAAATTACGGTTTCAGTGTAGCTTCAAAGGGCTTTAAACGATACCAGATGAGGAATAAGGGTCTTATCTAGCAAAACAATCGGTCATTTTCAAAAAAACAAAAAAAACAACTGTATATGCTTTATAAACACAAAATATCAACTTGCACATACTTCCGCTTTCCTCATTCTTCAAAACGCTTACTCTGTATGTCCTATGCCTTTCCTATTCTACTTACGGAACGAACACAGTGCCAGTTTCGTTTTTTTTTTTTTCCCTAAGTAGAATAGGGAAGGCGTAGGACCTTCAACCGTCTGGAGGCCATTGAAGTCCACTATAAGGAGAATAATCCTGGAATGTTTTCATCAAAAGCCTTAATTTGTTTTCGACTGACGAAAGAAAGACATGAACATCTTGGATGACATGGGGGTGAGTAAATTATCAGGAAAATGTTATTTAAAAGTGGACTAATCCTTTAAGCAGGATTGCATTATAAAAAGTAAGGGAGCATCATTCAAGTTTAAATGGTTTGCTTATTTTATAAAACAAATTGGTAAAACTTTACAATAAGGTTTCATTTGTTAACATTAGTTAATTACATTAGTTAACATGAAACAATAAAAAAAAAATCTAAAGCATTTATTAATCTCAGTTAATGTTAATCTCAATATTTACTAATACATTATTAAAAGCAAAAGTTGTATCTGTTAACATTAGTTAATGAACCTGAACTAACATGAACTAACAATGAACAGTTGTATTTTTATTAATTAATGTTAACAAAGATTTTTAAGTGCTAACAAATGTATTGCTCACTGTTAGATAATATAAGTTAAAGGATTAGTTCACTTTAAAATGAAAATTACCCCAAGATTTACTCACCCACAAGCCATCCTAGGTATATGAATTTCTTCTTTCAGATGATATATTAATAAATATCCTGATGCATCCAAGCTTTATAATGGCAGTGAACAAGATCAACGAGAATAAAGCTCAAGAAAGTGCATCCATCCAAAGCACACGGCTCAACACGGCTCTGGGGGGTTAATAAAGTCCTTCTGAAGGGAAGCCATGTGTTTGTGTAAGAAAAATATCCATATTTAACAAGTGATATGTAATGTAAAATATCTAGCTTCAGCAAGACTGCCTTCCGTATTCAACTTAAAGGTGCAATATGTAAAATTTTCTGTCCGCTAGAGGCCTATTCAAAACAAAGGCGTAGCTTGATGACGCCAAGTTTGAGCGCGGAATCTTGGGACATGTGGTCTTCACCTCACAGCCAGTGGAAAATAATCGGGATAGGACTCGGGCAGAAATCATGTTCATGGATGCGATTATTAACATTACTGTAGTATGAAGCAGAGCAGGACCGAGTGTAGTGGGAGCTGAACGAGGCCGCTGGAGCTTTTATTATGCCGCAGTTGTCGGCGGCGCTTTTCCGGTCATGAGTATGAGGTAACGCAGCTCTGTTTATATTTGAGTGTGTTGAAAATGATGTTATAAAGTTACTCTGTGCGTTCGCTCAGCGGCTGCTGTGAGACACTTGTTGCACACTGCAGTAAGAAAGATTCCATTTTTAGAATATCATATTAACTGTTGGATGGCTTGTGTTGATAAATGGCAACACATTGTGTTGTTAAATTTTGGTGCCGCCCAGAGGATCAGCTCCGCCCGTAAATCCTACTGTCAGTCAGCGGATCCTGAGCGGACCAATGTCGGATCCGCAGACACGCACGTACTTTTACTGTAACGGTTGTATCAATTTGCGGGTCCCGCCGCGGAGGTAAGGTTTTAATCGCGGATGCGGAGCGGATGCAGCGCGGAGCCACAGCGGGTCTGTGATCCGCCTTCGTTGCGGACCCGTCACTGCGCGCAAGTGTACGCCGATACGGGTCCATTCGCGGATACGTTCCGGAAGCCGTGATACCTCCGCGGCCGATCCGCCGTGGAGTCCTTTTGCTGTGTGGGTGGTTTCTACAAAAAAAACTGAGGATAACGTGGGTATGATGCAATTGACACGAGACTCCTCACATGTCCCGGAGCCTTGGTTAAAATTGCAATTTTCTCAAGATTTACAAATAGTTGGAAACATTTGGGATATTGTTAGTACTCAAGTGAACAAAATATATAACACAGGCCTTGTGGTTTTTGGATATTTCACTGCACAATTCTTACATATTGCACCTTTAAGAAAAAAAGTGTAATGCCTCTCGCAGTTCAAAATGCTTACGCTACGTCCTACGCCTTCCATATTCAACTTACGAAAAAAGCTTAACTGACATGACATCAGTTACGCTTTCCTTCTAATTTGAATATGGAAGGTGGTCTGGCGGAAGCTAGATATTTTATAATAATAATAATAATTTGTTACATTTATATAGCGCTTTTCTGGGTACTCAAAGCGCTTTACATATAGTAGGGGGACTCTTTATTTTACTTATAATTATTGTTTTACTTTATAACAGAAGGCCTTTATTAAACCCCCAGAGCCGTGTGGAGTATCTTTTGCTTTGGATGGATGAACATTCTTCAGCTTCATACTCGTTGGTCCAGTTCACTGCCATTATAAAGCTTAGATGCGTCAGGATATTTATTAATATAACTCCGACTGTGTTCATCTGAAAGAAGAAAGTCATATACACAAAACAAACAAGCTCTGGAGAAAACAAAAACCCTATGCTAAACAGCCAAAAACAAACAAACAAACAAACAAACAAACAAACAAACAAACAAACACTTCCTTCTCTAAACAGCCGCACAAGATGAGACGGGATTGAAGCTTCTAACAAAAGCTTCTCAAACTCACTACTCTATTACTTCAAATGCCCTGGATGACAATAACAAAAGAAACAGTTCTTTGTTTCCCTATATTATTATTTATCAGAGATGCACACTTGTTGCAGAAACAGCAATGATCCTTGATGCCCCTCACTGGCTTATCAACAAGTATGCTTTTCTTGATGATTAGCTGACAAGTAAAATTAAGTAGTCAGGCAAGCCCTAGCATAAAAAGCATAAAATAATACAACTATATTTAACGTTTCCCTTTACATTTCAGCACGTCGCTCATCATTACTTCACATATGCAGATGTGTCTATGCACTCAAAAACATGTTTACCATATTTCCCCTGAATATTAACGGTATTTGCACAGAAAAACTCCCAAGTGCACGATTAACACTTGTGAATAAACAGAGCCCGTCAAAGATCTGCCCTGTTATGCACAATGCCTCATATAATTTTAATATCATAATTAAAAGTTAATGTCTGAATTATTTAAGTTTGCTTGTAAATATACCAAGACCAACATGTATGGAAGATGCAGCTTTTTACTGTCAGTTTTCAGTGATCTCAAATAATCGCACTGTAAAAATCTACAGTGGCAAGGGAACACCTCAAAAAACGTGAGGACCTCTGCGTTGCTCTCCACTAAGGGCTGCACTGATTGTTGGTCTGAAATAAAAGTGTTTAATCTGCGTTCAGGTTTTGAAAATCGTCCACCCCTCTCAACTTCTCAATTCACCCAATTGAATGCTCTCCTGTGGTCCTGGCTAGCATCAACACTCAAAAACTGTAGAGCTGCTGAGTCATATGGCATGATGCCTCACTCAGGTTGAAATCTCTGCCTTCACCGTGGAATGCGTTACCGTGGCTGAGACTTCTCAATAAAAAATTGGGTGGTATGTCAAAGAACTGTAAATAAAGGCATTATTTTGGTTAGTGCTGTAGTGGTTGTCCCTTCCCCCACCAGATGGCAGGTTGGTGACAGATTCTTTAACATACATGTTTGGCTGCTCATCAATCCAGACTGATTGCTTCCATGTTAATGGGCTGTGCGTGGCTTAATTTCTCCCTAATGAGAGTGTCCTTGAGAGGTGTACCATTAGTGAGAGTTGCTAAGATTGCTCGCTCATTTGCTAGGATGTTATCCTCGCTACACTTCCTTGAATTCATCACACTTTTTCGTTCTGCAATGCTGTTAGTGAACCTCAGAAGTGCAGTGCACTTGTAGTTTGAGATAAGCTCTCGATTGAGGGATTCACACTTGATGAGAGTTGCCTTTATTGAAGCTTGACAGGACTGGACGTTTGACTGATTTGTGCCTTGGCCTGGGGGATCTGTGATTTTTCTCACAGATGGAAGAAAAGTACAAGAGTCACTACATCTATTTTGATTATAAAGCCAATGTTCTGGATGTGCAAGAAAACACAGACCACTGTGTTAACAAAAGGTTTGGGAATCGAGCATCAGTACCTTTTTTTTTTTTTTAAATCAAAATATTTTAATATTTTACAACTGATGTAAACAAGACATGAAACTAAAATACAGAAACATACAGCAAGATCAGTGTAGTCTGATTTGTAAACAAATGACTCTTATGAAATGGTTCTTTTCAATGAATTCCCAAAATAAAGGTATGAATCAGTTAAAAGGGTACTGGAAAAAAAATCATTAATGGAATCATTAATGAACCAGAATCATTAAGTGAAATCAAATTGTGCAATCAGCCTAACTTCTAATGATTCCCAACCCAAGTTAACAACATGAATTAAAGGTGCCCTAGATTCAAAATTTGAATTTACCTCGGCATAGTTGAATAACAAGAGTTCAGTACATGGAAAAGACATACATTGAGTTTCAAACTCCATTGCTTTCTCTTTCTTATGTAAATCTCATTTGTTTAAAAGACTTCCGGAAAACACGCGGATCTTCAACATAACGCCCCAATATTTGCATATGCCAGCCCATGTTCCCAACATTATGAAAGGCATTAGACAAGGGCAGCCAGTAATGTCTGGATCTGCACAGCTGAATCAACAGACTAGGTAAGCAAGAACAACAGCGAAAATGGCAGATGGAGCAATAATAACTGACATGATCCATGATAGCATGATATTTTTAGTGATATTTGTAGATTGTCTTTCTAAATGTTTCGTTAGCATGTTGCTAATGTACTGTTAAATGAGGTTAAAGTTACCATCGTTTCTTACTGAATTCACGGAGACAAGAGTCGTCGCTATTTTCATTTTTAAACACTTGCAGTCTGTATAATTCATAAACAACTTCATTCTTTATAAATCTCTCCAACAGTGTAGCATTTGCCATTAGCCACGGAGCACAGCCTCAAACTCAAAGAGAATCAAATATAAACATCAAAATACTTTACTCACATAATTCGAAGCATGCACACAGCATGCATGACGAACATCTTGTAAAGATCCATTTGAGGGTTACATTAGCTGTGTGAACTTTGTAAATGTGCTGTAATATAATCGAGAGCTCGTGTGGCAGGGAGCACGCGAATTAAAGGGGCGGCGCGCTGAAAAAATCAGTGCATAGTCCCAAAATAGGCAGTTAAAAAAATTAATTAAAAACAATCTATGGGGTATTTTGAGCTGAAACTTCACAGACACATTCAGGGGACACCTTAGACTTATATTACATCTTGTGAAAAAGCATTCTTGGGCACCTTTAAAGATTATCAGCTTCTAACATAGATATACATAGTGACCGCATTATCATTTAGGTCAGTAAGATTTATATATTTATTTTAAAGGACACATTAAATTGATCAAAAGTAAGAGTAAAGACTTACATAACAGTAAGACTGTATTTTTCAAGAAGTTTTCTATTTCAAATAAATGCTGTTTTCTTTAATTTTCTATTCAAAAATCACTGTTTTCTTAGAAATATTAAGCAGCACAACAAGTTTTAAATATTGATCTTATAAGAAATGTTTCTTGAGCACCAAATCAGAATATCAGAATGATTTCTGAAGGATCATGTGACACTGAAGATAGTGTCAGCTTTGCCATCACAGGAGTAATTTACATTTTAAAATATATTAAAATAGAAAACTGTTATTTTAAATTGTAATAATATTTCTATGAACAAGTAATAAATAATATCAGATGAACAAGTGCCCATGGAGGTGGATGTGTATGAACCTCATGTTCTGCCAAAAAGAGAAGAAAATGCTTGATTCACCCAAAATGATCCCAAAAAGTATACGACGAGAACTGCAGACTTACTACCATAAATTTTGGGGTTGGTACAATTTTTAAAATATTTTTTTTTAGAAAGAAATCTCTTATGCTTACCAAGGCTGTATTTATTTCTTCAAAAATACTGTAAAAACAGTAATAAAAAATATTATCGTGTAAAAAAAAAAAGTTTTCTACTTTAATATATTTTAAAATGCAATTTATTCCTGTGATGGCAAAGCTGAATTTCCAGTAGCCATTACTCCAGTCTTCAGTGTCACATGATCCTTCAAAAAACATTCTAATATGCTGATTTGAGTTATGTCTTATTATCAATGTTTAAAATGGTTGCACTGTTTAATATTTTAGTGAAAACCATAAATAATTTTTTAAGGATTATTAGATTAAAAAGTTCAAAGCACAGTATTTATTTGAAACAGAAACAGTCTGTATTGTCACCTTTGATCAGTTTAATGAATCCTTGCTTTTCTAAAATAGAAAACTGTTATTTTAAATGGTAATAATATTTCTCAGTATTACTATCTAATCTTACAGACACCAAACTTTTGAAAGGTAGTATATATATATATATATATATATATATATATATATTTATTAATTTATATTTATTCATTAGACAGACACTGTTACCCAAAGCAACTTACAAATACGTCACAGGCAATTTCTCAAAAATCCGACAATATTTTTTTTCAATGCCACATTCAACTCAGATAATACCTCAGCAATAGTCTATTTCAGGCATAAAAGCTATGTGATGAATGTTCACTGCTTTGCACCTACATGAATCTCTTTTTTATCCCACTTAATATATTTGGAGTTACATGACATGGACTTTTCCACAAAATGCCCCTGCCATGTTACTAACAGCACTAAAGCTAACATACAAATCCTTTATTTAAACCTTCATTTGTATTCATACTGTACTGAACAACAAGCCATTACTAGCCCTTACTTTAGATAAATAAATAAAAGCATATATGGAGGTCATATATAAATTGCCAGTCAATTACATAGCTTACTTATTAGTTTGTGCAGCTGTAAGAGTCAAACTCCCTCACATTTAACACTCAAAGGTCTGTCAGGCAAAAGCCCATGTGGCTGAGTAAATGTTAGCACATCTGTGATTTAACATCTGGATAACTTCCATTTAAATATGATAAACATGGAAAACGATTTAATTTCACGTAGCAGACCCAGGGTATCTAGGAATCCGTCTGTTAGCACACATGACCACGTGCAACCCAAATAGCAAAGAAGCGCTCTCACATGCAAAGACTTATATAAGTAAATGTGTCAGTACACATAAGGTGTTATTATATTTGGTTGTATGCGCCATATAATCACATATGGAAATTATGACTCACCGCCCTTTGGACCCTCACCCATTACACTAAACTACAGCTGGTTTCATAACTACACACGTGATTGATATTGTTGTATGGAAATAACTTCCATTTCCTCCCAATAATTTGTAGTGGTTGAGAGGCCTGTTTGCTACTTCATCATTTGCAGCATTAAAAGAGAGCATCACCTTTTGAAATTTCCTCTCATCAGCTATGTAAATACATGCAATTACCACAACTAGATGGTGACCTATAACCTTCTCTTCTAATTGGAGCTTTGCCTGAAGACAGTTGAGGAACTGTGCGTGTGTGTTAAGGGCTTCAGCCTGCCTTTTCCGTCTTTTCTCTTAACACAGAGAAACAGTGAAAGGAGCAGGCTGTTCCTTTCTAAGATCCAAACAGAATGATGGGCCTTAGAGTTAAGCTTGTTTAACACGGGTTAACAAAGCACCGCTAAGCACTGATCCTCCGCATTTTCTTTAAGGAGCTGTTACTCAGGCTTGCCTCAAGCTACTTAATGAATCAATAAGCTTAGCAACAGCCTTGGTCAGTGTCTGACAATCCAGAGATATATTTAACCACGAGGCTGCTAACACTACCATGATAGAAGCACAGAGACAGACACTGTTCCAAAACATACTGAGCTGCCCATAGGCGTTAGAGAGAAACAAGATGTTTTGTTTTTAATATCATACACAGATGGCACATGCCTGATTGTATGGATACATATTTAATAATATAATGTGTAGACTGATATTGTACTGTTCGAAAGTTGGGGCTAGTTTGGTTCATTTTTATTATTATTAATATTATTATTTTTAATTATACTTTTATTCAGCAAGGATTCATTAAACTGATCAAAAGTGACAGTAAAGACATTTATAATGTTTCTGTTTCAAATAAATACTGTGCTTTGAACTTTTTAATCTAATAATCTTTGAAAAACTGATTTATGGTTTCCACTAAAATATTAAACAGTACAACCATTTTAAACATTGATAATAAGACATTACTTGAGCATCAAATCAGCATTTTAGAATCATTTCTGATGGATCATGTGACAGTAAAGACTGGAGTAATGGCTGCTGGAAATTCAGCTTTGCCATCACAGGAATAAATTGCATTTTAAACAGTATTTTTGATCAAATAAATGCTCAAGCTTTTTCTTCCCTTTTTGGCAGAATATCAGGTTCATACTCACCCTTATCACACTTTTCCTCTACCTCCATGGGCACTTGTTCATCTGATCCATCCCAGCCTTGGAATTGGATTAATCCGCCTCTTAGACATCAGTTGGGCAGTTGCATTCCTTTCTATTTGAAATTTGCTATGTGAAAAAAACAAACTTAGACCTAAGTTGTATTACTGGCTCTCTTTAAAGAGTTAGTTCACCCAAAATTGAAAATTCTGTCATTAATTACTCACCCTCATGATGTTCCAAACCTGTAAGACCTTCATTCATCTTCGGAACACAAATTAAGATATTTCTGATAAAATCCGATGGCTCAGTGAGGCCTGCATTGACAGCAAGTTAATTTAGACTTTCAAACGCCCAGAAAGGTACTAAAGACATGTTTAAAACAGTTCATGCGACTACAGTGGTTCAACCTGTAGTCAAAAAAACAAAATAACGACTTTATTGAACAATATCTAGTGAAGGGCGATTTCAAAACACTGCTTCATGAAGCTTCGAAACTTTATGAATCTTTTGATTCGAATCAGTGGTTCAGAGCGTGTATCAAACGATCTCAAACTACCAAAGTCATGTGATTTCAGTAAACGAAGCTTCATTACGTGAAGTGTAATTACAGAAATTTCAATGAATTATGTGCCTTTGTCAGCGCTCCAAACCACTGATTCGAAACAAAAGATTCGTAAAGCTTTGAAGCTTCATGAAGCAGTGTTCTGAAATTGCCCATCACTAGATATTGCTGAATAAAGTTATTTTGTTTTTTTGGTGCACAAAAAATATTCTCGTCACTTTATAACATTAAGGTTGAACCACTGTAGTCACATGAACTGTTTTAAATATGTTTTTAGTACCTTTCTGGGCATTTGAAAGTCTAAATTAAATATCTTAATTAGTGTTCCGAAGATGAACGAAGATCTTAAGGGTGTGGAACGACATGAGAGTGTGTATTTAAAGACATAATTTTCATTTTTGGGTGAACTAACCCTTTAACTCTGTAAATGTTTTTTGAACAGATTACTGTAGTTAATGTCCCAAAACCTAATGAATCGCCTCACATAGGCAGCATCATAACCATCCTGGAACCTCATAAATGACTGATTTGGAATGCTCTACATAGGCAACTCAACTAAAATAACAAAGAAAAAGAAAAAGAAAATGGCCAGATTGACAAAATCAAGTGCCTCAACTGCTAACAAATAGGGAACAAATGGAGGATTTTATCTCATTTGCTGTTTTTGCTGTGGCACCGTGTCACGCATACAGTAAGTCACTAAAAACATTTTTTCTCAGAGCAGTGAATGACATTTCTAGATCTCCCAAAGAGCAGCTGCTGCAATTACTTCTACATTACCTAAATAATCACCTAGAAATTAATGACATAGACATCCCCCTCCCAGACACACTCAAACACATTCATCCCATTTTGGGTTTTTATAATATACCAGTCACACAGCTGTTTATACTTTGTCTTATTTTCGAAATTAAAGCCCATTGCATATGACCCCAATTTTTCCAGGGCTGCTTCATTATTCTGTTTGATGAGTGGTCTTTTTCTCTCAGGCATACGCAAATCTAAGCTTGTGAGTTATTTATTTATTTATTTTTCAGATACAAAGAAGGTAGTTTGTATCATGTAAGAAGTCCACAATGATTTTTAGCGGCTTATTCTCAGCTTAAGCACCAATCTTGCATTAGTTCAAACAAGATTAAGAGTGTAACTTTGTGTATCTGCTAAGTACAAGACGGAGTTCTGCATACACATACTACATATGTATGCGTGTATAGATATACACACACATACATATATAGGAAACTGTAATTCTTTAAGATCAGAATACTATTCCACTTTCCATTTTCATTAATTTAATTTTTTTCCCCATTCAGTCACATTAAAGAAAACCTCCTGCCTGCTGAGATGATCAGTCAAGCCACTGTCTGCATTGCCATGGCAACACTTAGAAAGTTTGACCATGAAAGTGTTCCAATAGGAGACATAACAAAGAGACATCACTCAAGGTCTTCCAGAAAAGCTGCATTTGCCCAATGAAGTGTGGCTGATGCGTGTTACATGACAAACTTTATCACTCTGAGGCTGAATAGACAACAACATCAAGGGCAGAGAGATTTAAATGAAAAAAAAAAAAAAAAAAATCTGAGGGTAATATTAAGGATTAATAGTTGGAGCAAATACAAGACCAAAGATCCAGCTGGTACTGTAATCTTTTTTTACACTTAAAATGGTGCCTATATATGTGAAGCTGCGTAAAATGTGTGTAAATCTTCATCTTTTCTTAGTGTTGCTAATCTCATAGCGGGCCTTTCTCACTTTCTGCGGGGAGTGCACAGAGGTTAAGTAGGTCCGGTCCAACAAATAAATAATGAATGGAAGGACAGTAATTAAGTACACAGATCAGACAAGGCCTAAAGAACCTTGGATGGTGACCCCATTCTTCTGTTGTTTAAATAAAGCCCAAAACTGCCTTGCTTTCTGCTTGTTCACCTCCTTCTCTGAACCACTGTACAGCAGCCTAAAGCAAGGACACTAGAACATTCAAGAATGAATTCATCTCAGCCACATACAGCAACAATATCTATCTATCTATCTATCTATCTATCTATCTATCTATCTATCTATCTATCTATCTATCTATCTATCTATCTATCTATCTATCTATCTATCTATCTATCTATCTATCTATCTATCTATCTATCTATCTATCTATCTGTCTATCTATCTGTGTTTCTGTCTGTCTGTCTGTCTGTCTGTCTTTCTATCGATTCAGCCTTTCTGTAAATTCAATATAATGCCTTTGTGAAAACAATATTTACTGATTCTTGCTCTAACTCTGTGTGCTGTCCTCAGAAATAAAGAAGGAGGTGTGTGAGGTGAAGCTAGGTTGCAGCTGAGGAGACGGAACACTAGGCTAGATATTCTCAAGTGGGTACAAAGCATATTAAGGAGAGCACATTGATTCGGGCAGCCTCTGGAAATTTAAAGTCTGCACAAAGTGAACAGTATATCTGGATACCCTGTAGTAAAACTAAAATATTGGAAAACTAAAAGAAAGTAAGGAAGAATTAAATGTAAAATGAAAAAGTAATGTATTAAAAGTCTTTGGTGTTTAACATACAGTATTTCTTCAGGTTCAATCCAAGTACGCAGACGCGCACACACATTGGAAAGACGTCTGTGAAAGAGCAGAGACAGTAAGAAGATAAAGACGGACCACTTCTAGAAAAATCAATGGGAAAAATCAAAACGCTCAATATGGCAGCTGTAAGAAAAGTCCTGCCTTTCAATCAAATGCTTTTACTCTAGAAGGTTAATGCATATAAGCTTGACTACACGATATCTAAATATATAGCATACAATTCTTACTATTTCTGCCATATTCTGTGGAGACAAAAAGAGTATAGTAGTACGTTATCTAAAATGTATGCCAACTATATAAAAATCTATTTTTATAGTTTCTCCCCCTTCTCATTACCATTCACATGTGAAACAGCAGGATCACTGCCTTTATGGTACATTACTGCATAGCGCTTTAACATTAACACCTGCCATACGGGGTCGTTTTTATAGAAGTTGGGACATGACACTTCACAGTGACACTACATTAGCATTAACTTGATGGACAGAGATGTTTTCTGGCATTTTCCCTGTACATTAGGCACAAAAATCTGCACTTGAATTTTTCTGCCAGCGCAGTAAACACTCCAGTCATTTGGTGGGCAGATTGTATCACATTAGTGCACTAAAAATCCAGGCAAATTGCTCAGCAAATTTGGCACATAGTGTTCAGAAGTTAAATGTGGTGCATTGATACTGTTCAATGTCAAAACTCATCACTCTCTCTCTATTCTCACGATCACTCTAGCGTACTGATGGATTGTTTCTGCACGGTAGCTTTTGTCTCTGATGCTGTATATAATTACATAAACAGCGTTAGAGGTGCTTAATTGCTTTTGGCACCATTAATCTTAAGCTCAAACTCTATACAATCTTAAAGTCTGATGGTGTAATATTTATATTATTCAGTGTAAAAATTCAGTTTAATTGCATGACACACCTATTATTCAGAAAACACATATGTAAATTTTCAAAGCAATTGTCAACCATGTAATACTATAGAAATTAATGTTCATATTTTTCTGATTAGTATGAACACAATGAAACTAAACTGACTATATACACACCTGGATTTGTCCATGAAGCATCTGACCTGAGACAGATTGATTCTGGTGGCTGTACATGTAGCAAGTGTAAATGGGGTGTTTTGAGACATTTTCACCTCCAACACAACCTCAGGGGACCTTCGGATTACGCTTTCCCAGGAAGAGACTCTCGGCACGTGGTCTAGAGTCTCAGATCTACTCATGCCTGCCAGACAGTCTCTTGGCAGTCCCAATGCCTTTGTCACAGTCATCTTATTTGAGCCAGCCCAATTTTATAATAAGCCAGACAGTAGGCACTGCCAGACTGTGCTCTCAATCTATTTTTTTTTTTTTTTTGTTTTTTTAATATTTCCCACCTCAGCAAAGGGTAAGTGAAGGTTACCATGCGGTATGTTTGTGGGCAACACTCATAAATATGACAGACTCGCATCAAGTGGGCTGTGTTTTTCAGCCCCATGTGGTGTAGACTGGCAGATTTACATGTTAGAACAGCATTTGATTAATCTGCAACCTTGACCATCACACATCATTGGGTAAAGCCTAAAATTAGGGGGGGTTCAGAACTTTGCAGGGAAACCAAATTCATGTTGGACTTGCCATAAAGAACCAGCAGACAGCTCCAGCTTAGAAACAAAGGCAGTATCCAGTCTTGCAAATCTTGCTAGAAGGATGAAATTCCTGCCAGGTTGCATTCTGTTGGGGCCTGTAAAACTGGCTATTTCTGCACAGCAGGACCAAGCAGTGAAGGGAAACAGGAATACTAGAAAGTAGAGAGCCGCAGAGAGACAGGTTTATGCGTGGGAGATGAATGGAGTTGCACAGGAATCCTTTCTGCAGTCGTCTGCAAAAAACCCACATTCCCAAAAGCATCAAAATTAAAATTGAAATACAGTCTACTTAAAAAAAGCTTGGAATGAATTCCCTATATCAGTGGCACATAGTAAACCCTATTAAGCAATGAGAGGGAGGAAGATTGAGAGGGAATTTTGTTGGGTTTCCATGTTTTATAGGGATTTTTCATATACATAATGATTTTTATACTGTACAAATTGTATTTTATCCCCTAACCCTACCCATCACAGAAAACTTTCTGTATTTTCACCTATTTATTTTTTCCAGGATTCTTTGATGAATAAAAGTTCAATAGAATAGTATATATATATATATATATATATATATATATATATATATATATATATTATTTATTTATTTATTTATTTATTTATTTTTTGGTAAAGGTCTTCTTGTGAAAGACTATTACTTTTGATCATTTTAATACATCCTTGTTGAAAAAAGTTTTAATTTCTTCTTACTTTTGGACTATATAGTGTATGTAAGCATTCCGCTTCGTGTCGTGCCTAACAACGCCCTTTAGCCGTGACTTATTCACGATACAGCACAGCCTCTCGTACCTTATTGCTTTTATTAAATGGTTATCACACAATACAAATATTAAAGCAAATATATAAGCCAATAACAATGTAACTTTCATGAAATAAACTCTTACTAAAAGCCTTCCTTCCGTCAGAAAAAAATAGTCCTTGACTGTGAACAGCAACAGAAGTTACATTATTACGACATTAGATGGCGGCAAAGACTGTCTTCATGAGTGTGTCAGTCAGTATCGAAGACTTTTACATTGAAAAGACTGAATTGTTGTGAACAAGACGCAACTGACAAATGCTTTGACTAGCGCTGTCAGTCACGGGAAAACCCCTTAACTGTTAAAAGGACAAGATAAAACATCAGACATTTAAACAGATTTTTTATTATGAATATAGGACTGACCTGAAGGAAAATGCTAAATCTGAATGAAGTTAATAAACTCGCTCACTTGATCTCTTTCTCACAATACTCTTCTACATAATACAGTAAGCTTCAATAAGCAATATCAATTGAGAACATACAGTTTACGTTGCTAAGAGTGGTTGCCAAGGGTGTTGTGTAGTGATACACAGAATTGCTGGGTGAAGAGTTCATAGCCGTGTTTTATCGTGAATAAAACACAGCTATTGACCAATCAGAATCAAGGGCATGAAATAACTGTTTTATAAATAACTATTATAAATAAATAAATAAATAAATAAATGTGCACATATATAAGTAAAAATGGATTGCACACAAAATGGTTTTGCAAAAACCTTTTGAAGTGCTACACACATTTCTCTGAATATACCTGAATATACGCAACTATGTATCCTTCTAAAAATCACATACGCTCTACTTAAAACTGCTTGGGAAGAGATCCCTAAATCAGTGGCGTGTACTAATATTGCCTGAGTGCTGATTTGATTGAGTTTAAACAAATGCTATATTGAAAGGAATTGATTTTCTTGCATGCCTCCTTCCATTTACTGTGTTCCTAGCTGGAGAGGGAATCATAGCAGAAAGGACCGACTCTTACACTAAGATGTAAGGTCCCCCGGATACCCTCCCCGGCATGTGTGCCATGTGGATAATGAGAGGTGTCAAGCAGCTTACTGAAGCGCTTTAGTTTCTCCATGCAGCTTCTCACGCTTCAGCCTATCTGTATCAGAACCATGCATACATCCCCCAGTCTATAAAGCATAGCAAACAGATTTAGCCAGCACATAAATTTGACTTGGTTCCATTTTATATTCATTAGAATTTGTGTGTTGCATCACGTGGATCTGTTGCCCATTTTTTGTTCCTCTCATCTAATTTACTGCCCTTCTGTCATGCTCTCAATTTATTTATTTATTTATTTATTTATTTTTGTTATCCGGGTTGACTATGATGATCAGAATCCTCAGTTGCTATGCTTGCGTAGGCGTAGTCATTTTACATAAAGTGCCATGAGGACGGGAATGTGAAACGGGCTTTTGTTGCTGGAAGCAAGGCACACATTAAGAGAAATGTCACTAATTTGGAGAGTGAATCACTGCAATCAGAAGGCATTGTGAGGGGCGCTTGCAGCGGTGCACATTGGATGTCGCATCGGCTCCAACGTGATAATGAATGCATGTGTAACCAGTGTACACAAAAGCACAGCTTAACTGGGAGTGCTGGGGTTTGGGGGGGGGGGACTCATTACGGCAGGATTGCAGCCATCGCTTCATGCCCTAGAGGGGAATTCCAGAGAAGTCCCGTCATCACTGATGAATTGTTTTTATGACTTTATAAGGGTTATGTAACAGATGCACTATATAAAATCCTGCAGTTATTAATGCCGTTGTTATTGTCAAGGCTGTGGAGACAACTGACCCTTTCTTCCTCTTGAGAACGGTGTGCTCAATCAATGACAAAAGTAATTTAAGTCTCTCAAAAGTGTTCTCAAAAAGTATGAGAGGGAAATTTAATCAGTCTGGATGACAAGGCAAGTCAGTCAAATTGGCTGACTTTTTGATAGCCCCGTTGCTCTTTATGTTCTTTATACTGACTTAAAAAAAAAAAAAAAAAAAGGTCATTTTACTTTACTACCTATTCGGATCAATAAATTATTAACTCAAAACATTCTTGCACATATATTAAAAAAATCTAGACAATGTGTAGGCTACTTTTGCAAGATAAAATGAAAAGGTTATTCATCACACTTCTTTCTCACTATATTTAATGATAACATCTGCATGACATTTTCAAAGTTAAACTCTTGTACTTGGATTTACCTGGGGAGACCAGACCTAAATGCATCCCTTTCACAAGGGAAATAATCATATGGCTAAATATGTTGCATAAATGCTTACATAAGTGATGTCGGTTTCAAGTTCAAAGTGCTGTTCTCATGAACACTGCAGCTGATTCAAGAAAATACCATGGACAGGCGGACAGACGGACATAGACAGACAGACAGACAGACAGACAGACAGACAGACAGACAGACAGATAGATAGATAGATAGATAGATAGATAGATAGATAGATAGATAGATAGATAGATAGATAGATAGATAGATAGATAGATAGATAGATAGATAGATAGATAGATAGATTTTAGTTTTACTTTATTTAGTTTTTCTTTTTCAGAGTTGCTGCACATTCAAATCTAAGTCAATGTCAAATTTAAGGCTTTTTAAGACCTGAAGAAATAAAAATTAATACTAGCCTAGTAACCTATACATATGGGGTAACCTATACATTGGTTATTGCCAATACCGGTATATTGTCACACCTTAAATTAACATGATGTCGATATTTCATGCTTTAAATATCACGATTATCGTCAATACCGGTATATTGCGACACCCTAATAGACAGACAGACAGACAGACAGACAGACAGATAGATAGATAGATAGATAGATAGATAGATAGATAGATAGATAGATAGATAGATAGATAGATAGATAGATAGATAGATAGATAGATAGATAGATAGATAGATAGATAGATAGATAGATAGATAGATAGATAGATAGATAGATAGATAGATAGATTTAAAAATAAACTGCACACAAAATCAGTGGTTTTACAATAATCTGTGACTATTTCCCTGTACTGATTAAATGCAATCATGACACCCTCTGTTTCTCTGGTAAAATGGACTGTTAATTGTTTGTAAAGATTCATCTTAGTTGACTGATGTAATGACAGATGTGTGCTTTTAAATACCCATACTTGAATTTAAAACAGGCCATTCATCATAAGCATCAAGTGATTAATAGATACATCACAACATGTGTCCCTGTTGTGTTGCAGATTCCAGCTGATACACAAATCCCTTTACTGCTGATAAATGACGCATTATGTAAAGATGAAAAATGGCTTTTTTTGAGCTAGTGAGATTTTCAGTTCTAACATGACAGTTTAGAGAACGCCCAGAGTAATGAAAACCACATGATCATCTGTTAAAAAGCAGACAAACATTAAGGGTCTGACCTAGATACTGTACATGAATGTTAACATAACATTTTAACATGTACGGATGATGCATTAAATCTCTGAGAGAAGTGATCTAGGGATCCCCTGCACTTTATCCATTGTGCTCTATACGTTATTTAAATACATTATACAAAATAATCATAATAAAATGACTGTGATATACTGTGTAAATGCATTGCCAGTTTGGTTGATCCATGGGAATGCATGCTTATATGATAGCACTTTTGTTAACTTGCAATTTCTCCAGCTGAATTCCGTTTCTTTCTGTCTCTCCACACCCCACTTTATACCTTTCACACTGTTCAAACTCTCAGCCTATATGGTACAAATTGTGACGAGACGTCTTGCATGGTCCGTTCAGAGCTGTTTTGCTCCAGGCTCCAGCGTGAGTGTGTCTGCTTGAGCTGATTCTTCTGCTGTTTTAAGTCTGTGTCAGATACAACTACAGCAGATGCCATCTGTTTGAAGGTCCATAGACAGGGAGATCTCTCAGGCCATATTTAATTATGAACGTACAAGACTGCATACAAGTGCATTTTTCTATACGTATAAAATTAGGAATATATAATATTTGAATAAAGATTAGTGCATATCATCAAAGAGAGAGAAAAAAAAAACAACTTAACACTACTAAATAATTATGCCATTTATGTAGCACAAGCCCAGTATATTTTCACTTTAATTTCTGTACTGTGGTACAGTAAATAAATATGATAAGTAGCATAAATAAATAAATACTTTTAGAGCTTTAGAATAATATGTTAGGCTTATATAGTATTTATAAATAGGTTTAAACAGTGTTTATCTAAAAAATATTTAGTGTTTTCAGTATTTAAGTAAGTGGTCACTGTATATGAGATGCAAAATATGCATAAATCTAATGCTACAGTGCATTTTGCCCTTTTTGTCTTGCCCTGAATGGAGTCATTTTCCCCCCTAAGAATGTAACTAAAATATAGTTCTTATAGTGATATTTTAGTGATAGACAGCTATAAATATGTAGCACCTTGGAAATTACCAGTTACTATTACCAGCTTTGCTCACATGTTACAAGATATTATGCGAGGACCCCCTGAATAATGGACACCAACGTGGGTGCCCTGCCTGGGTTTTTATATCACATTTCTGTTTACAAGCACCAAATGCATTACTGTGATCCATTACACTCATTTTCATTGAAATATGTGTCATCAAGGCATTTAACTGTCATAATACAAAGTAACCTTAAAGGATTAGTTCACTTTCAAATAAAATTTTCCAGATAATTTACTCACCCCCATGTCATCCAAGATGTTCATGTCTTTCTTTCTTCAGTTGAAAAGAAATTAAGGTTTTTGATGAAAACATTCCAGGATTATTTTCCTTATAGTGGACTTCAATGGCCTCCTAACAGTTGAAGGTCGAAATTGCAGTTTCAGTGAAGCTTCAAAGGGCTTTAAACGATACCAGACGAGGAATAAAGGTCTTATCTAACGAAACGATCTGTCATTTTTTTTTTTTTAAAGTAAATGTATATGCTTATCGCCTTGCACGTGCTTCCACCAAAATCGCACTTCCGTATTCTTCAAAAAGCTTACTCTGTATGGCAGCTCCTACACCTTCCCTATTCTACTTACGGAACAAATGCAGCGCCAGTTCCGTTTTTTTCCATAAGTAGAATAGGGAAGGCGTAGGACATTTTTGAAGAATACGGAAGTGCGGTTTTGGCGGAAGCACGTGCAAGGCGATCATTTGTTTATATAAAGCATATACATTTAAAAATTTTTCCGAAAATGACAGATCGTTTTGCTAGATAAGAACTTCATTCCTCGTCTGGTATCGTTTAAAGCCCTTTGAAGCTGCACTGAAACTGTAATTTTGACCTTCAACCGTTTGGAGGCCATCGAAGTCCACTATGAGGAGAATAATCCTGGAATGTTTTCATCAAAAACCTTAATTTCTTTTCCATAGCCACACTATCTGTTGTTGATGAAGAGCTGACTATCTGCGATAAATAAGGGTATTCTAACAGCTGTTTGCAAGATGCCAATAAACAAAGTAACAAAGGTATGCTGAAGTATTAAGATTCCCCTTTACAGGAAGTAAGAGGCCTAAAAAAAAGCCTTATTGCTCTTCAAAATGACCCTTTTCACAATAGTTTGTAAATGCAGACTGCATGGCTAGGTGTTTTTATACATCTGTGGCAATGGGTTTGATTGAAACACCTGAATTCAATAACTGTCTTTTTTTCTTTTTCTTTTTTTTTTTTTACATTCCTTCTGTTACTTTGTTGTTGTGTTTATATATGCTGTCCTGTAGTGGCTTGGCATCAAAAAAAAGAAAGAAAAAAAAGAAGAAGAAATATTTATCCTTCTTTCTTTCTCCTCCCTGACAGTGCCACCCTGATAACAAGCTGTCAAACAGCAAATACATATATCCTTTTGATTGGCATTTTATAGATAAAAATGTTCTTGCAAAAGTGCAAGCTGTGGCAGCACTAAAATATGAGAAATGGTGAATGGCTTTCTGTGACCTCTACCGTTTCTCATTGTGATGGATGGACATCACTTACCTCATCTCCACCCCTCAACAGCCCCCCTCCCCCCAATGGATTATAAGATTGGTAATAGCGACTGCACTTAAAATGCCCAGTTTTTGCACAAACGATTTATGAAAGAAGAAGAAATGAGAAAAGAGAATGTGACAGGTGAAGAAAGACAGGAAGGTCCCTGAGGGCCCTGCAGTGGTGTTTACATGGAAATCCTTGACATTTATACCTCTGCGCATCTGGCTGGAGCTGCCTGAAAACTCAGAGTTATGTAAAATAGACAATGAAGTCCATGATAAAGTCTCTCTTGCTTTCTCTTTATTTAGCTCACAGTGAGACAGTGGGGTTAGCTCCCTTATTTAACATTTAAAAATAAATTACATTATCTGTTTAAAACCGTGGTTTATTGTGGGTTGTTTTCATCGAGATCCGGAATTGTCAAAAGCTGACCTTTCACATACCAGCAGGGTGCTAAAAAGGCGGTGGAGGGATTGATAAAGAGAGCGAGAGAGAAAAAAGTATTTTTGTCAGCACAACATAGGCTATCTAACCACAATATGGCACAGTGAGAAGTCTAACGGACCACAAAGAGGCAAATATCAGAGATCGAATGGGAGGTCTGTACAGAAGAAAAAAAAAAAAAAAAAATCACAACAGATGTCATTTAACAGTCTCGTCTCCAAGTGTACCACTGGGCTTGAGAGTCTCCCCTCAGTATTCCACTGCATGCAGAAAATATCCAGCTAATCCAGCCAAAAATTTATACAGGCAGCAGAGCACATACACCGCCATCCAAGCAAGCCCGTGGACTAACACGCAAACAAACAAAAGCGGGCCGGTTGTAAATTGCGTATGACAACAAATAAATAGACAAATCTGCGAGGAAAAGTCTGGTGCTTCATCAAAAAAGGGCAACGAACTTTAAACACAAACAAGCTGTAGAAAGGAGCTCGTCTGTCCATTATTTGAATGGGCTGGGCTTGATTTTTTTTTACTGCATAGGCTACATGGTCTTTCAGTTTTCACATATTCTCTCTCTCTCTCTCTCTCTCTCTCTCTCTCTCTCTCTCTCTCTCACACACACACACACACACACACACACACACACACACACACACACACACACACACACACACACACACACACACACACACACACACACACACACACACACACACGAGCATGTATACTGTATACAGTGGGTACGGAAAGTATTCAGACCCCCTTAAATTTTTCACTCTTTGTTATATTGCAGCCATTTGCTAAAATCATTTAAGTTCATTTTTTTTCCTCATTAATGTACACACATCACCCCATACTGACAGAAAAACACAGAATTGTTGACATTTTTGCAGCTTTATTAAAAAAAGAAAAACTGAAATATCACATGGTCCTAAGTATTCAGACCCTTTGCTGTGACACTCATATATTTAACTCAGGTGCTGTCCATTTCTTCTGATCATCGTTGAGATGGTTCTACACCTTCATTTGAGTCCAGCTGTGTTTGATTATACTGATTGGACTTGATTAGGAAAGCCACACACCTGTCTATATAAGACCTTACAGCTCACAGTGCATGTCAGAGCAAATGAGAATCATGAGGTCAAAAGAACTGCCTGAAGAGCTCAGAGACCGAATTGTGGCAAGGCACAGATCTGGCCAAGGTTACAAAAAATTTCTGCTGCACTTAAGGTTCCTAAGAGCACAGTGGCCTCCATAATCCTTAAATGGAAGACATTTGGGATGACCAGAACCCTTCCTAGAGCTGGCCGTCTGGCCAAACTGAGCTATCGGGGGAGAAGAGCCTTGGTGAGAGAGGTAAAGAAGAACCCAAAGATCACTGTGGCTGAGCTCCAGAGATGCAGTCAGGAGATGGGAGAAAGTTGTAGAAAGTCAACCATCACTGCAGCACCTCCACCAGTCGGGGCTTTATGGCAGAGTGGCCCGATGGAAGCCTCTCCTCAGTGCAAGACACATGAAAGCCCACATGGAGTTTGCCAAGATGGTGAGAAATAAGATTCTCTGGTCTGATGAGACCAAGATAGAACATTTTGGCCTTAATTCTAAGCGGTATGTGTGGAGAAAACCAGGCACTGCTCATCACCTGTCCAATACAGTCCCAACAGTGAAGCATGGTGGTGGCAGCATCATGCTGTGGGGGTGTTTTTCAGCTGCAGGGACAGGATGACTGGTTGCAATCAAGGGAAAGATGAATGCCAAGTACAGAGATATACTGGACAAAAACCTTCTCCAGAGTGCTCAGGACCTCAGACTGGGACGAAGGTTTACCTTCCAACAAGACAATGACCCTAAGCACACAGCTAAAATAACGAAGGAGTGGCTTCACAACAACTCCGTGACTGTTCTTGAATGGCCCAGCCAGAGCCCTGACTTAAACCCAATTGAGCATCTCTGGAGAGACCTAAAAAAATGGCTGTCCACCAACGTTTACCATCCAACCTGACAGAAATGGAGAGGATCTGCAAGGAGGAATGGCAGAGGATCCCCAAATCCAGGTGTGAAAAACTTGTTGCATCTTTCCCAAAAAGGCTCATGGCTGTATTAGATCAAAAGGGTGCTTCTACTAAATACTGAGCAAAGGGTCTGAATACTTAGGACCATGTGATATTTCAGTTTTTCTTTTTTAATAAATCTGCAAAAATGTCAACAATTCTGTGTTCTTCTGTCAGTATGGGGTGATGTGTGTAGATTAATGAGGAAAAAAAATGAACTTAGATGATTTTAGCAAATGGCTGCAATATAACAAAAAGTGAAAAATTTAAGGGGGTCTGAATACTTTCCGTACCCACTGTATATAGGAAGAAAAGGAATGTGAAATTAAAATTCAAAAGAAAGAAATCTATGGAGAGAACTTTGAAAAATTTGAAAAAAGTCTTTGCATATATACAGTGGATATAAAAAGTGCACACCCCCCTATTTAACAGAGGTAGACTTTTTATATCCACTGTACAGTAGTATAAGTGTCGTGGAGACTTTAAAGGAGTAGTTCACCCAAAAATGCCCTCATGAGGGCTTTTCACACTTGAAATAGTTAACCCTGGGTAAAAAGAATCCTGAGTTTCTTTATTCACGTTTCACACTCATACTATACCCCAGGTTAACAGTAAATCCTGGGTATACATAAGCTACCGTTTCACACTGCACATTAGTAAACCTCCTTAAAGTCAAAGTCCTTATTTGCATATTTGTGGTGTCAGTGTTACTGACTGAACAAACGCAGCATGTGACCTGTTTACATAAAGGGTCTAGCATTGCGCGTCCTCATTGCTAACTGTAATATCAAGTTTTTTTCTGAATGAACTTTTCGAACTATAAAAGTAAGAATGACGGTCTCTTCTTCACTCCAATTGTCGTGATTTCCATCTCTGTTTGACTTTTTTCCTATCACATGCAGAAACGACATTGCGCATCTAGTTGTAACATTCTAACACCGCATTGTTTCACACTGTACAAGTTTGGCACCGCAATGTGAAGTTAACACCACAAAAGTGGTGCTAACCCTGCTCCAGAGAAGAGTTTCATAACACCAGATAAAAAGCGGTGCTAACCCCGCATCTAAATTACAAGTGAGAAACATTCTTTTACCCGGGGTTAAAAGCGGTGTTTAGAATGTCGATAACCTGGGGTTAAGCCATGTTGTTCCTAATCAGTATGACTTACCTTCTTCTGCAGAACACAAAAGAAGATATTTTGAAGAATGTTGGTATAACCAAACAGTTTCTGTTCCCAATGACCCCCATTGTATGGACAAAAAAGCACTGTGAAATTTCTCAAAATATCTTCTTTAATTGTCTACAGAAGAAAGACAGTCATCCAGGTTTGGTACTGATATGAGGGTAAGTAATAGATGACAATTTATTTATTTATTATTTTTGGCTGAACTTTACCGTTATTAGCCCTGATATTCATTGTTATGTTGTTTGTCCAAAAGTTATTAAAAAAAAGAAATAAAAAAAAAAAGAAATTTGCCACTAAAAAGATCTTGTCTAGCTTAGTTTTGCCACATACTGTAGGAAAGTACTGACACAGAGAGTAGGTCCTGACAGCAGGTATTTTCTCTCAATGTCTTGTTGCCATGACGAATTGACTGTCTCCGACTACTTCACTATTTGTGGTGTTTGGCCATTTTGAGATTGCTACAACAGCAGGTTATTGTTCCCTAGCACCTAACTTTCAAACAGAACATACTTTCCTCTCGCTGTATAATCTTAGACGTTCAGCCTTCAAACTCTGGTGAGTGAATCACCATTCACTCTCTGAAATGGACACTACTTCACCAGGCTTTCCTCGTTCTTTACTGCGCTCTATTTCTCTCTCTCTCTTCTTTTTACTCGATAGTGTGCGAGAGGTCAGTTCTAAGATTAACAACTTTTTGAGCAATGCTTTTTCGATCTGTAAACATGGCATATTTAGTAAGACCCAGAAGTCATTCCTACTTGACATTCGAATACAGTGGTAAAACAAACCGTTCTCATTGCTTAACCGTTCCAGCCCAGCCGTTACGGATATGGTTTCATTTTCCACTGTGGGGCTGTTAACAGAGTTCTTTGGAATGTAATACAATTGCATCAGTAATTGCCTTTATAACACAAGAGTTTACAGACGTTATGAGATGTAAATAGCAAGTGTGTTATGGGGGATGATCAGATATTTCTTTTAATTTTATTATTAACTGTTTGCCAGGTAACAGACAAACGAGCAATCCTGAGTGGCGATGTCACTACATGCATTCTACAAGCACGGTTAAGTGCTGGGAATTCTGGGCCAAGAACGGTTTGTAATTGTGTCATGCCAAACCTAGCTCAAGTGGAAATATAACTGAAACCGCTTCTTACTGTTCTTAGGACCGTTGTCATTCTGCCCAACGATGGAAAAGTGGGTTAAGTCTGTGAATAAGTACAGTATGTGCGTGAAGAAAAAGAATATGTTTTGGCATGGATATTCAATAAATCACCTTGATCAACAAAAGGAATCTCACCAGACTGATCCTTTGCAAAGTGACTTCCTTCCCACAGTAAATTCCAAGGAGGTTTTGCAGCTGAGTGACATATAAGCTGACATTAACCCTGCCGGCTGTTATTTGGATGTATCGCTCTGGGTTTTTTTTTTTTTTTTTTTTTTTTTTTTTTTTTTTTTTTTACAAATCCATATATGCATTCATCAAGCCAGAATACTTTACGGGAGTACCCAAGTGTTCCCTGGCTAGCCATTAATAAAAAATGCATGAATATGAAAGGAATAAATCCAGACAGCTGTTTAGTAGACAAAACGCCCTATTCCCGAAAGCAATCTCAGCTCAAAGCACCTGCCCTCAATCTTACTTAACAGGCAGTAGCTCTTGCTAAGCTATGGCACCCCTGCTTTTATCAGAGCAGAGATGCCTACTAAATGGATGTTTCCGCCTTAATTCCTCAGTTCAGTGAAGGCCAAACTATGGAAATACTGTCAGCTAAATCATATTTCTTAAAAAACTGTTTTGGATTAATGGGGTGGATACTTCTGAATCAAGACATTTTTTGAACAACATTGCTTAAAGTATTTTTTATTTTTTTTTCCCCCCTAAATGCATGCACCACTTTCACTTCATATCACAAAAATATTAGAGTTAAAGTCAATTCCAATCTACTAGTATACTGTATATATTAGTATATTGATGATTTATATCATTACATTTACAAGTTTTGGGTTGGTAAGTAACAGTTTTTTTGTTTTTTTTTTTAATTAATTTTATTCAGCAATTGATCCAAAGTGACACCTAAGACATATATAATGTTACAAACAATTTCTATTTCAAATAAACACTGCTCTTTTGAATTTCTATTCATCAAAAGAATCCCTAAAAAAAAAAAAAAAAAGTTTAATGGTTTCCACACCATATGCATATTTAAGAAACTGTTTTCTATATTGGTAACAATCCATTGTCATCACATTAATGATTCATATTTTAAAACATATTAAAATATTAAAAAATAGTTATTTTAAATTGTAATGTATTTCAAAGTATTGCTAGACTGGGTAAACCCAGCCTGATCTGCCGGCGATTTGATTTTGCCCGGCAACTCAGTCTGGAATCCCGTACATTCATTTCTGCTGCGTCTGTTACATTTTTGCGGGAACCAATCACAGACTGGCTTATCCACCTTGCTTGCTATTGGCGGGTATAACATGATGACGATAGAGAAGCGACGGCAAGCAGCTTTTAACCTCTCGACGATGCTGAATGACTTCTTTAGTTTAGCAAACAAATTGCTCAAGTGGGTGTAAATACCACTCACTTTCATGTTTTTTTTTTTGCACAACCTGCAAAAATCACTCGATGCCATTGCTGCTTCTGCAAACCGCTGATCAATGCTACAAACCAATACAAACTAAACCTGTCTGGAGTTTTCGTGTTGCTCTGCAAAGTACGTCACCTGGATCATTGATCTGATTGGTTGAAGGACTATCCAATTGCGTGAATAATGCTCGTTGATCACGCCTCTTGTGCAGCAGAAAATACATACAGACTCCCCAGACCAATGTTCAATTTTAAATTGAGCTTGGTCTGGTGATAGTCAGACAACAGTATTTCTGTTTTACTGTAAAATATTTTAATGACTCCAAACTTTTGAAAACTAGTATAACTATATAGGCTTGTTTCCTCCATGAAATAAAAAAACAAAAACAAAAAGTGACTTTTTTTTCTCAGAATTGCGAGATTTAAACTCACAATTGCGAGTTGTAAAGTCAGAATCGGGTGGTATAAAGTCAGAATTGTGAGTTATAAAGTCAGAATGGCGTGATATAAAGTCAGAATTGTGAGATATAAAGTCAGAATTGCATGATATAAAATCAGAAATGTGAGATATAAAGTCAGAATTGCAAGTTATAAAGTCAGAATGGTGTGATATAAAGTCAGAATTGTGAGATATAAAGTCAGAAATGTGAGATATAAAGTCAGAATTGCGAGTTATAAAGTCAGAATGGCGTGATATAAAGTCAGAATTGCATGATATAAAGTCAGAATTGCATGATATAAAGTCAGAAATGTGAGATATAAAGTCACAAATGTGAGATATAAAGTCAGAATTGCAAGTTATAAAGTCAGAATGGTGTGATATAAAGTCAGAATTGTGAGATATAAAGTCAGAAATGTGAGATATAAAGTCAGAAATGTGAGATATAAAGTCAGAATTGCGAGATATAAAGTCAGAATTGCGAGTTAAAGTCAGAATGGCGTGATATAAAGTCAGAATTGTGAGATATAAAGTCAGAATTGCGAGTTATAAAGTCAGAATGATGAGTTATAAAGTCAGAAATGTGAGGTATAAAGTCAGAATTGCGAGTTAAAGTCAGAATTGCGAGTTATAAAGTCAGAAAGACGAGTTATAAAGTCAGAAATGTGAGATATAAAGTCAGAATTGCGAGTTAAAGTCAGAATTGCAAGTTATAAAGTCAGAATGGCGTGATATAAAATCAGAATTGTAAGATATAAAGTCAGAATTGCGAGTTATAAAATCAGAATTACATTATTTAAAGTCAAAATTATTAGTTATAAAGTCAGAATTGTGAGATATAAACTCGTGATTACGTGTTATAATGTCAAATTGTGAGGGAAATGACTGACATATTTTCTCAGAACTGTTTATATCACAATTCTGACTGTAAAACTCATAATTGTGAGTTTAAAACTCGCAATTGTGAGAAAAAAAAAAAAAAAACACAATTACCTTGTTTAATTTTTTTATTTAGTGGTGGAAACAAGCTTCCATATCCAACTGTGCTTTTACATAAAGTCAAATTCATGAATTTAAGTGTAATTTCAACAGCTTTTTAAATTAGGAAAAAAAAAAAAAATAAATAAATAAATACATAAATAAATAAATAAATTGTGTGTGTGTGTGTGCGCGCCTGTGTGCATTTTAACCAAACAGCAAAGAAAAAAAACTCTACCCCTGTGCTAAATCTTACCTCACACTGATAGATAAGAGAGAGGATTGAGTTATCAAGCAGGAGGGTTTTAGATATAAGTCCTTACCCAACATAAAAAACAGAGGGTGAAGAGAGGAACAGAGGGTGAATAGTGTTTCACTACGGAAGCAGAGTCCCTTTGCTCTGACAGTTTTTCACTAGCAGACACTGAGCCATTAAACCCACTGGTCACAGCAACATCAGTTCTTTCAAGCAACTTAGGAAAGTACTTCAGCCAATTAACCAATTACTGCTTCTTCAAGTCAGAATATTAAATAAAATGTGTGCCTTTTCAATCAAGAAGTCTAACAACCGGTTACCTGTATGTGTTAAAATGTGTCATTAAAAAATGCTAAAATTATGGAAACACAATTAGCTTTGAAGAATTAGCTTTTTTAAACATACTCGCATACTACATACTGTACTTTCATACTAGTGAACGTTTATGCATGGGATTAAAAGCAAAATGGGTATCACTTTATTGTGATTGTCTATTTTAGACATTCAATTAATAATAATTAACTTTCCAAATACATTAAAGGGGTCATGACATGAGAAATCAAACTTGCCTTGATTTTTTTTTCCCTGACTGCAGTGGTCAGTATCTATCAAAATTGGTCCAAGGAAGGAACAGTGGTAAACCCGAGGCAGGGTCATGGGCGGCCAAGGCTCATTGATGCATGTGGGAAGCGAAGGCTGTGTTGCTCGAGAAGTTAATGCTGGTTCTGATAGAAAGGTGTCAGAATACACAGTGCATCGCAGTTTGTTGCATATGGGGCTGCATAGCCGCAGACCACTCAGGGTGCCCGTGCTTACCCCTGTCCACCACCGAAAGCACCAGCAGTGGGTACGTGAGCATCAGAACTGGACCACGGAGCAATGGAAGAAGGAGGCCTGGTCTGATGAATCACATTATCTTTTACATCACATTGATGGCCGTGTGTGCTTACCTGGGGAACGCATGGCACCAGGATGCACTATGGGAAGAAGGCAACCTGGTCTCATGACGAAAACGTACCTGTGGGGACGTTTTCGCGAGTCGCAAAATACGTACCAATGAGTACATATCGCTGCAGTTTCGCTCTGAAATGTCCACTGAGCGGCGCTAAAAGCGTGTTCTTTTTTTTTTTTTTTTGCCGGAGCAGATAATAGGGTGAATGCAGTACGTTTTTATGACGTTGCTTTTTAGACGAACTGCCGCGGTTCTCGATTTGACATTTGCGCTCCGTTGCATTTTAAAATAACTTCCCACCGACACTACGCCTAAACCTACCCGATAGTGTTAACAAAAGCAAACGTGACGTAAGAAGCGTCCGTTTTTCAGCTCGTTTAGATCTCTCTTTGAGCTCTTTTTTTTTTGCCGTCAGACGCCTTTCACAGGATTCGTACCCAGGCAGGGGGAGTCGACTCCTCCCCGTAAGTCCAACTCCGTATCGGCTGAGCTACCGAGCAAGCTTGGTTACGGTCAAAAAAAGCGAAACGCATAGAGCCGGAAAGTCCAAAGTACGTTCGTTTACAAATCGGGCACTCTGGTCAGATGCGTTTTGAAGTCGTAACATGATATTGCACGAGGAGACGCCAAAACGAGTCTTTACGAATCGATAATCCGACCCTGGCTGTCATCGAAACCGTGTGTGAAAATGAGCAAAAGCACTTATCGACGTTTTACCGGCCTCTAGCGTTCGTTTCTGTCGGAAACTGCAGCGAGACGTACTTGTCGGTACGTAATTTTGTGTCTCGCGAAAACGTGCCCACGGGTACGTCTCTCCTATGAGACCAGGTTGGAAGAAGGCAAGCCAGCGGAGGCAGTGTGATGCTTTGGGCAATGTTCTGCTGGGAAACCTTGGGTCTTGCCATCCATGTGGATGTTACTTTGACACGTACCACCTACCTAAGCATTGTTGCAGACCACGTATACCCTTTCATGGAAACGGTATCCCTGGTGACTGTGGCCTCTTTCAACAGGATAATGCACCCTGCTACACAGCAAAAATGGTTCAGGAATGGTTTGAGGAGCATAACGACGAGTTTGAGGTGTTGATTTGGCCTCCAAATTCCTCAGGATCTCAATCCAATCGAGCATCTGTGGGATGTGCTGAACAAACAAGTCAGATCTGCTGCTAACATCTTGGTGCCAGATACCACACCTTCAGGGGTCTAGTGGAGTCCATGCCTTGACGGGTCAGGGCTGTTTTGGCAGCAAAATGGGACCAACACATAACTGAACCTCAAGGAACATACTAAAATAAAAAATCCATGTCATGACTCCTTTAATGACAGTTAGTTGGCATGCAGTTGCAGTTATTTATAGTTAGTAGATTGTCTAAAGTGGACTATCAAAATAAAGTGTAACCGCAAAACGTATTTTAAGGAGCGCAAATAATTTTTAACTGTTACGTATAGGTATGCAAGTTTGTGAAGCGTGAGAGAGAGCGAGAGAATGAGACAGAGAGAGAAAATAAGAGAAGTGTTCTCACGGGTCCAGTCTTTCCTAGTATGTGATAATGGGGGCTGTAATGCACTGTGTTTTTACTAATGGAAACACAGAGAGCTTGGCAGCACTGAAAAATGAGACACACTAAAAGCAAGGGGGGGGGGGGGGAAATATACAGTTACCTGTTCAATTCACACTTGTAAAAAAAAAAAAAAATGGCTTGCTGGCATGACAATGTAATTCCACTGTGAATATAAAAGGAGAGTGCATCCACAGTGAAAATAAAGAACATACATATAAATAAAGAAATAAATAAGCTAAAATAGAATCATTTTAGCATCATATTTGATGTTTGTTAATAATCATGGCTTAATATAAGTATGTCAGATTATATTGTGTGGCAACTGTGAAAACGGGGCATTTTAGGGCCAAACTAGAAGCAGAATGCAGAAAAACCCATAATCCCCTTTAGCAAATGACCAAATGAAAAGGAAGCACCTCCGATCAATCTATCAAATTATAACATTTAACAAATACCTACTCCTGGCTAGCTCAGTTCAATGAAATGAGCAATTTTAAACAGTCTCAACATTGAGCTGATGTTTTCAGATGTTCATGTGCAAAACAGCCCTGCAGCAACCAGCAACACAAAACAACATTATCATTTTAATTCTTGGAAATATTTTCATCCTAATTACTGAGCCAAAAATGGTAAAGTACGTCATTTCGGACTATCTTTGTCTTTCTTTATTAGCAAACAGAATTTCCCCTTCAGCAAATGGAAGTATTAAATATGCATGTCACCGATTAACTGAGCCAATTGTGGTTTAACGTCGAGATGTAAAGTCCGCCCCTGGTAAACGATGTGACATGACCCCATCAGTCAATAAGGCCGACAGCATCATGAACTTCAGCTCTCGGTGACTCAATGCTGTATGACACATGCACTCTATGACACACAGCAACGTTCTTATCTCTTCATACAAGCAAATGAACTGCCTTTAGAGATCATTGACCGCCACGGCCTTTCATAACCCAATCAGCTATCAGTCAGTTTTTCTTTTCTTTGTTTGTTTATTTTTTCTTTTCCCATAGCTGCAGCCATTATGCAGTTTTCATCAGCAGAATGGGGCACTTGATAGCACAGTGTACTAGACTATATAAATGAAAAGTGAAATAGTAATTTACTCAGGATGAGGGGTCTCTAGTACTGAGTGGGGAGTCATGTGGACATTAACCAGCTCAGTGGGCACAACATATCTGCCTTGCAAATGACCCATTCAAATAAATGCATTATCATAAAGTGTAAGTGGCTCGTGCAACCACGGAAATGGCTAACCTCAGTTTAGGTCGCCAAATAATTGCCCTGTTGGGTGATTGTTTCATAGTGGGCTGGTGCATTTATAGTCAAGTAAGAACTCTTATCCCTAGATTATCTCATCCTGCAGGTCTGTTACATAAGTTCTGCTGCAGAAAACATACATCTGTTCTTTTATTAAAAAGTGCCTCTTTATTTGGTGTAAATAAAATACACGAACACAAGTTATCTCTGCACATTACTTTAAGAACGTATTTTAATATCAGAAAAAATTACATGCTTCACCTTTAAATTGACACCTGACAGCTAACACATGTAATAATAATAATAATTATGTAATAGAAAGATCATGTGCCACTGAAGACTTGTCACATTAATGGCCCCTGAAAATGGAGCTTTGATATGACAAAAAATAAAAAAAAGCTAAATATATGTAGTAAATATGTTATTTTAAATTGTAATATTTCAAATGTTTACTGTATTTTTGATCAAATAAATGCAGCCTTAGTGAGCATAACAACTCCTTTCAAAAATAATCAAATTTTACAAACCCCAAAATTTTGAATGTTAGTCAGAGAGAGAGATTCATTCAGGTTTATCCAAACACTACACATAATGCAGGGAATGTGACAGATTTAAACTGCAAGCTTAATATAACCTAAGTTGAACGCAGCATGTCAGCAGGTCAAATTTTAGTTGGATAACAACTGCCAGTAGCACTAAAAAAAAACAAATTAAGTGTTCCTGCTGTTTATTAGGTGTAGAGGTCAGGCTATTTTCATGCCCCCCTCAGCAAACCAAAGCACAGACAAGTAAGAGCCTCACTCCTCCAAACAACAGGAGCTGTCCATAGTGCTGAAAGCTGAAAATACTCCACTGTTTACTGACTATGGATGTCCAGCACCATTTGAAACATCATCCTTTACTGAGAAAGAGGGGTTTTCAGGTCTAGATCTTGTGATTATTTATTTGTAACACTGTGCTTCCAGACATTTCAGATTTAGAAGTATTTTCCAAACGGGCATACTTGCCTACATACTCTTGTAATGATATATTACTGTATTTATAATGTGCCTGTCCACATTGCACAGTGTAACAACTTTGCATTTAACATTCTTGTTAATTTAGCTTGTTTTAAGTAGTGTGCCCGGCTTTTTGCAATCTGGCAACCAGTCGTGCGCGCTCTCTCTGCGGAGGCGCCATGATCTGAAAACACTGACTTACAGTACTGTAAAAGTACGATGGAGTTCAGAGGTCTCCATTTGAGGTGTTCTGCTTAAATGTAAGTGTTCAGTCAGTCTGTGTTCTATCATGGACTGTATTGGTTGCTGATAGTACTTACGCAACCTCTGTGTGGCAATATGTATGGTTGTTTTTGCCGTTGTTTTAATAGAGAAACATTAATGCAACTTAATGGAATTATTGGAATTACTATTAGAAATTTCTCTGTTATAATATTTGAGAGTAGGTTTTTGTTTGACCGGTTTTCATAATGTAGACAGGGTGAGTGTATATCTAAAGCTTTTGGTGTTTATTTAGCTTAGGCAATTATTGATAGGTTTTAAAAAATCTGTACACTAGATGAGGTAAATAAACCATGCATATGAATCAATATTCTGTTGATTTGTGCTTATTGGTGAAAGAGCAACTTCTGATGAAATGTAAAAATACATTTCTCAAATGACAACAATCATTACAATTAAAATTGAGCAAAATAATATTTTTTTTAATCATTTTAACCATTATACAATATGATGAAAAGAGTTGAAGAGTTGAAGAGTTTCCATTGACTAAAACTAGACTAAAATGCTCAGATATTAAAGTGCCATTGACTAAAACTAGACTAAAATGCTCAGATATTAAAGGTGCCCTAGAACTTTTTTTTAAAAGATGTAATATAAGTCTAAGGTGTCCCCTGAATGTGTCTGTGAAGTTTCAGCTCAAAATACCCCATAGATTTTTTTTTATTCATTTTTTTAACTGCCTATTTTGGGGCATCATTATAAATGAGCCGATTCAGGGTGTGTGGCCCTTTAATTCTCGTGCTCCACGCCCCAAGAGCTCGCGCTTGCCTTAAACAACATAAAAAAAAGTTCAAACAGCTAATATAACCCTCAAAATGGATCTTTACAAAGTATTCGTCATGCAGTATGTCTAATCGCGTAAGTACAGTGTTTATTTTGATGTTTACATTGATTCTGAATGAGTTTGAGGCTGTGCTCCGTGGCTAACGGCTAATGCTACACTGTTGGAGAGATTTATAAAGAATGAAGTTGTGTTTATGAATTATACAGACTGCAAGTGTTTAAAAATGAAAATAGCCACGGCTCTCTTGTCTCCGTGAATACAGTAAGAAACGATGGTAACTTTAACCACATTTAACAGTACATTAGCAACATACTAACGAAACATTTAGAAAGACAATTTACAAATATCACTAAAAATATCATGTTATCATCAATCATGTCAGTTATTATTGCTCAATCTGCCATTTTTCGCTATTGTTCTTGCTTGCTTACCTAGTCTGATGATTCGGCTGTGCACAGATTCAGATGTTCTGCCCTTGTCTAATGCCTTTCATAATGTTGGGAAAATGGGCTGACATATGCAAATGTTGGGGGCGTACACCCCGACTGTTATGTAACAGTTGGTGTTATGTTGAGATTCGCCTGTTCTTCGGAGGTCTTTTAAACAAATGAGATTTATATAAGAGGGAGGAAACAATGGAGTTTGAGACTCACTGTATGTCATTTCCATGTACTGAACTCTTGTTATTTAACTATGCTGAGGTAAATTCAATTTTTTAATCTAGGGCACCTTTAAGTCAACTAAAACTTGACTAAATAAAAACAGAACAAGGTTGACTAAATATGATTAAAACTAAAAGTTACATTTGACACTGGACTAAGACTAAGACTAATTAAAAATAGCTGATAAATTAACACTAGTTTTAAGCAAAAGAATTTTTTTTTATATTTGGACTGGAAACAAGACAAAAATACTTAGTAAGAAAAGCATTTGTTTGTAGTGAACGCATAAAGAGTATCTAATTTTTAATTGAAAATGGTGTTGTGTAAACGGCCCCTTAAATAATAACATATTTTGGCCAATTTATAAAACTTTTTAACTAGTGAGGATCAGTAAAATGTCCTCACTAGTTGTTAGTCATAATATTTCACTATATATGTATTTATTTATATAAAAATAATATTAATTAAAAATAAATTCCTGTACACTCCCTGTGCTACTATTGGTCAGCCAAACACATAGCCACCAAAACTCATGCCATTGGTTGAGCCAGTGTTGCTATGATTGGCTGATCTGGAACAGAGTCACAAAATCGGCAGTTGTCGCAACAGCTTGAAGCTGTCTACACTGGACGCAACAAAAAAGCGACCGTTGCAAATCCATTTGTTCTTAGTGTCAGAAGTGGCGCGAGCACTTATGTATGTCAGAAATAACAAGGCATCAGTTTTCTGTCTGGAATTTGTTGTGTCGCGTTGTGCTGTGCCGCATCCAGTGTAGACAGCATCACTGTTTATAATGGGCTCTATCTGCTTTTGTCACGTCGCTTGCGTCTGGGGTAGACAAGGTATTACTCGTCTCATGGGTAAATCTAGAAATTGCTTACTTTAAAAGAAAACACATTTTAAATTACATCTACTTATAAAAATGCATTTACTTCTTTCAATTTAGTTTATTTACTTTGATATTCGATTATGTTGCTACACTCTTAAGAAAAAGAGAGGGGGCTTAAATCTGTCTACTTCTATTAGACCATGTCAGAAGATCATAGAACATGAAGCCAACATGAAACTAACAACCACAGAGAATCAGTCAAAGAATTTTAAAGAAAACCAGTGGTGGTAACTTATTAGAGCGCAAACTGTCACACTTCTATTCAGAGGTCAGCCAGCACTCATCATTCCTTCATATAACCTTCACATCAGGTAGCTAATAACGAGGCCGCACGTGCCAGAGCTGCTGAGCTGTCCTTTATGACAGAGATTTTTTCATTGTGCTGTGAAGTTGAGAAGGTTTTCAAAGAGCTTCTGACACCGCATGAGATTTCAGCTTCCTTTCTTTGCACTATTTTGCCCTACAGAAAGATCTCTTCAGATCTGAAGGACAAAGTTCTTCAATCTAGCCATCAGCTGCTGGTTTCGCAAAGCTGCGGCTGCCTGTCAGCCTACCAGACAGGGCCTTGATTTCAAAGGTATGAAGCTATAAGGCTGGAGTCTCTCAGCAAGACTCATCTCTGATCTTCACATTTTCCACTTTCAGAGCCACACAAATGCCTGCGAATCTGCTCTTTAATAACGTAATCTTTATGGTGTTGTGATGTGGAACCTAGACAATTTCTTCTTAAAACCATTCAAAAATCGTGCACCTTGTGAAGCGTAAAAATCAGCACAAGTATGAGCCATCACGCCACACATAGTGAATAATCACGGGTGAAAAACGATCTGCTATCCCGACACAAGCATTCTGATTGCGGGACCGGTGTTGAATGGAGTTGCAGTCGTGTGGTACGCTGTCTTGAGTGTAAAAGTAGCTTTCAGGCGCATGGGGAGGAGGAGGTGGTCAATCTGAAAGAGTTCCAATGCTACTCTGTGTTTTCTGGGCCACGTGCCTTCCTTCCCACTCTCATTCTGTAATCACTCTTATGGACATGACTTAATTAAACCATCAGATCAGCTAGTACAGAATGCAGCCGAGTCCTCTGCAAATTAAAAAGAAATTAGGATGGCAGATGTGTCTTTAATGGCTTAATCATGCCTCTATATTGGATCTATTAAAACATACAGGGTGTAATATTTCTCAAATATTTCTTAGCCGCTGCTGTGCATGTGTGGTTGAAAAAGCAATATTGGTGAGAAATAAATAAATGAATAAATAAATAAATGAAAAGACATTGCGTCATGCAAATGCATGAGGCCAGATATTTTGGGGCTCAACATCTGTTAAAAGTGTAAAAGTGAAAAATTGAGAGGCAGAATTGGCAGGGGTGATGATGTAGCCTGCTAAATGTGAAAGTGAGTGGTAACTCTTTTAACCCTGTTTATAAACGTCAGCTTAGCATTACTGAAGATATCATCTGAATTCTATTGTGGTGGCCAGTTGCATAAACATAGCCAAAAGGTTAAGACTGTCTTACACAGAGTTGATTTAACTCTGGGGATTTTGCTGTGTAAGAACTAATCTATTCAACTGCAAAAATAATTTTCTTGTCAGTATATTTGTCTTGTTTTCTAGTACAAATACCTAAACATTCTTAAATCAAAATACAGGTGTTTGTCATATAATTAGAATATCATCAAAAAGTTGATTTATTTCACTAATTTCATTCAAAAAGTGAAACTTTTATATTATATTCATTCATTACACACAGACTGATATATTTCAAATGTTTATTTCTTTTAATTTTGATGATTATAACTGACAACTAAGGAAAATCCCAAATTCAGTATCTCAGAAAATTAGAATATTACTTAAGACCAATACAAAGACAGGATTTTTAGAAATCTTGGCCAGCGGAAAAGTATGAACATGAAAAGTATGAGCATGTACAGCACTAAATTCTTAGTTGGGGCTCCTTTTGCCTGAATTACTGCAGCAATGCGGCGTGGCATGGAGTCGATCAGTCTGTGGCACTGCTCAGGTGTTATGAGAGCCCAGGTTGCTCTGATAGTGGCCTTCAGCTCTTCTGCATTGTTGGGTCTGGCATATTGCATCTTCCTCTTCACAATACCCCATAGATTTTCTATGGGGTTAAGGTCAGGTGGGTTTGCTGGCCAATTAAGAACAGGGATACCATGGTCCTTAAACCAGGTACTGGTAGCTTTGGCACTGTGTGCAGGTGCCAAGTCCTGTTGGAAAATGAAATCTGCATCTCCATAAAGTTGGTCAGCAGCAGGAAGCATGAAGTGCTCTAAAACTTCCTGGTATACGGCTGCGTTGACCTTGGACCTCAGAAAACACAGTGGACCAACACCAACAGATGACATGGCACCCCAAACCATCACTGACTGTGGAAACTTTACACTGGACCTCAAGCAACGTTGATTGTGTGCCTCTCCCCTCTTCCTCCAGACTCTGGGACCCTGATTTCCAAAGGAAATGCAAAATTTACTTTCATCAGAGAACATAACTTTGGACCACTCAGCAGCAGTCCAGTCCTTTTTGTCTTTAGCCCAGGCGAGACGCTTCTGACGCTGTCTGTTGTTCAAGAGTGGCTTGCCACAAGGAATGCGACAGCTGAAACCCATGTCTTGTATACGTCTGTGCGTAGTGGTTCTTGAAGCACTGACTCCAGCTGCAGTCCACTCTTTGTGAATCTCCCCCACATTTTTTAATGGGTTTTGTTTCACAATCCTCTCCAGGGTGCGGTTATCCCTATTGGTTGTACACTTTTTTCTACCACATCTTTCCCTTCCCTTCACCTCTCTATTAATGTGCTTGGACACAGAGCTCTGTGAACAGCCAGCTTTTTTTGCAATGACCTTTTGTGTCTTGCCCTCCTTGTGCAAGGTGTCAATGGTCGTCTTTTGGACAACTGTCAAGTCAGCAGTCTTCCCCATGATTGTGTAGCCTACAGAACTAGACTGAGAGACCTTTGCAGGTGTTTTGAGTTAATTAGCTGATTAGAGTGTGGCACCAGGTGTCTTCAATATTGAACCTATTCACAATATTCTAATTTGCTGAGATACTGAATTTGGGATTTTCCTTAGTTGTCAGTTATAATCATCAAAATTAACCCTCTGGAGTCTGAGGCTGATTTGGGGCCTGGAGAAGTTTTGACATGCCCTGACATTTGTGCTTTTTTCAGTTGTTCATAAACATATAAATGACAAAAGTGTCATTACACTGTATTCAGCACAAACTAGGCTACAATAATATGTGAGGAACATGTATGTACATGTTTGTGTTTTTGAAGGAATAATGTTTATGCGTGGTTATTGAAAAAGCAAAAAACTTAAGTCACTGAAATAAGGCCAAAAAAAGTATAGTAAATCTGTGTTTACAATACTTTAGGGTATTGGAGGTTGTAAACTAGAGTTTTTGCTTCAAAATTATGTAAAAATTATGCTGCCTACTCCTTCATATAAAACAATATATTGATTTAGTTTTTGTAAGACACTTTTTGCCAAGAAACACAGTATGCATGGAGGCGTGAATCACCACTGAAAAATGGGCCATTCTCACCTGAGAAGACAAAAGAATTGGATAGTAATGAGCTGAAATGACTTGCATATTAATGAGGCATTTCAGTCAGGTAGGCTGTGAAAAAAACCTTCTGTGATGTCTCAAGCTCATCATGATATATGAAACATACAGAAAAATATTATTACAATATAAAGTAATGGTTTTATATTATACTTTAAAATATAATGTATTTCTGTGATGCAAAGAGTCTGAATATAGGCTTTTAGTTTAAAAGCATGCACATTTGGAGAAATATTGGATTCTCATATGCTTATGTCAATTTTCTATACAGAGAAGTTATATTTATTTAATATTCATTGTCATTACTATGAGCGCTGGTGTTTTCAATTCATCCTTGAAGTCGGAGGGCGCTCTCTGTGCATTTTTAGTCCACAAATTCATCTAAAAGAAGAAGAGGCTATTCCATGAATGGAGTTTCCAATTCATTCCAATTCAGAAATAAACATTTGAAATATATCAGTCTGTGTGTAATGAATGAATATAATATACAAGTTTCACTTTTTGAATGTAATTAGTGAAATAAATCAACTTTTTGATGATATTATAATTATATGACCAGCACCTGTACATTCACATGAGCAGTCTTGTTTTCTGAAAAATGTATCAAAAATAAGTGTTTATGTTTCAAACAACAAACAAAACGCCAAAGGTGTCAGAAAAAAAACTTAATTCAAAGGGAAAACAAGATTATTTTTTCTGACCCCACTGGCAGATATTTTTGTTTTAAGCATAAACTCATTTAATTTTAATACATTTTTCAGAAAACAAGACTTCTGTCTGGTCATTTTGCTTCTCAAGTAAATGTATATTGATTTAAGAATGTTTAGACATCTGTAGTGGAAAACAAGATAAAAATACTGAGGAACTGTTTTTTTTTTTTTTTTTTTTTTTTTTTGCCGTTAGTCAAGGGGACTAGTCTAAGCAGTTTATGCAGCTGGCCACTGGAATCAGAGTGCATTTAACATAAAAAAAATAGATCACCTTTAATTCAATTTCTGTAGAGCATTTTAACATTCTGACATAAACACTGACACTGTAGAAAAGGACACACACAAACAACTTATGCTGAGACTTTCCCTGTCAGTCATGGTCTCTCAAACTACATTTTATTTTTCAGATATGTGTGTAATTGTAGCATGGCTGAATTAGGAAGCAAAATTTAGAGTGCCGGCACTCCTCTGACGAGCCTATGTGAGAGGAGCTTGAGAGCTCTCAGCGTCTAATACATTAGGAAACAAATGGAAGGATGAAACAGATGAGAGCACACAGGCTCAGGAAGGGATCAGATGCTAAAAATATGAGAAAAGCGTGACCAAATACCTAATTGTAGTATGACTCAAGGTAATCAATTTAAATTTAATTAAAGGTGCTCTAAGTGATCCTGGGTGGAGTAACTTCCTGTTGACGTTCGAAGTGTTGTCAAACAAAACAGAGGCTAGCTAGACCCTCCCTCCTCCTCCTCCTCCCCCTCCCCTCCGTGCTTCCTGAAACAGTCATGAACGCGCATTTAAAATCATTCTTGTCGGTTATTGGCTGGAGCATGTTTATTATGTTTTGTGGTCCAGGCTGCACCAGTTTGTTTTTATTGCCATTTTTGGAGCTTGTGGCGACTACAGAGACCGCGTTTTATTACAGTGTGTTCAGGGGACAGGCAGCTAGCGGATAGTGAGGAGATGTTTGCTGTATGTGACAAAAAATGTTTTGGCCTAAAAACGCGTGACATCACTTAGAGCACCTTTAAATGTAATCATTTTAAAGTACATTTTTTCCTCTTTACATTTGTTTTTGACAAAACACACACCCTTGCAACTTATTTACTACTGTCTCTTATCTACATGTTCACAATCATTTTGAGGAGTATTTCTGCTCCATGTTTCTGAACCACAAACCAGAAACGTGACAGGAACCGCAAGTGCCCATAATGTACACTGCGCCATGCTCCACTAGCGGATGCTGGCATTTGAAACTGGGCATTTAAACATGTGGAGATGACGTGTTTGACACCTCCGAGTAATTTCATCTCACATGTGCCCTTTGGGGAGAAAATGTCATACTGACACAGTGGATCAGGAGGAAGGAGAACAGAGGAGAAATAAGACTTCATATGAAAAAGAAGGTTAGGCAAAGGCATTTCATCACAACCCTTGTTACATTCGGGTGCCACAAAACAAACCATCTACTTGTCCACATACTTTTACTTTTATAGTTTCAGGACCAAACAATAAATTATTATTATAATTTTTTTTTTCTGGCAGCCCCTCAGGCAAATAATTTTACTTGCCATCACTTTCATTGGCCTCATCAATAAACAACAAAACAATTATTTTATTTTAACTTTTATTTTTAGATTTTTTTTTTTTTACATTTTATTTCAATATATTTATAATTTTATTTGAAAATATTTATAACTATTTATCTTTTAATTTATTATTTTTAAAGTTATTGTTATTACAATTATTTTTATTTTCTTTCTTTCCTTTTTTTTTTTTTTTGATAAAATATTTTTTGCTTTACCCAAAAATTTAGGAATTATTCAGCTATAATATAAGTACACATTCAGCTAAATATCATTATCTTGGTGAGAAATCAGCAGAATGTGCAATAGCAGGAAAACATTTGAAGGGATAGTTCACTCAAAAATGAAAATTCTGTCATTAATTACACAAATTAAGATATTTTTGATGAAATCCGAGAGGTATATGACTCGTCCATAGACAGCAATTTAACAACTTTCAAGGTCCAGAAATGTACTAAAGACATTGTTGAAGCAACGAGAATACTTTTTGTGTGCAAAAAACAAAACAAAAAAAAATCTTTTATCAATAATCTCTTCTCTTCCCTGTCATTATCCTTAGGTAGTTGCCACAGTAAGCACAGTGAAGGCTTCCGTGTCTACGTCCGAATGCTGGCTCAGTATTGGCCAAAGCTGATCACGTGAGCAGCACGACGTATGCGTGTGATGCTGACGCAGGAGCCGGCCAATAATAAATTGCCATTCTGATGTAGAACCTGGAAGTGCTGGACGTAAACAACGTATGTAAATGACACAAAAGAGAAGATATTGCTGAATGAAGTTGTTATTTTTGTTTTGTTTTTGCACACAAAAAGTATTATCACGTCGAATTTTTTAAAAATCTCTTTAGTACCTTTCTGGACCTTGAAAGTGTCGGTTAAATAGCTGTGTATGGACGAGTCAAATACCTCTTGGATTTCATCAAAAATATCTTAATATGTGTTTGGAAGATGAATGAAGGTCTTATGGGTGTGGAATGACATGAGGGTGAGTAATTAATGACAGAATTTTCATTTTTGGGTGAACTAACCCTTTCAATTTGCAGGCATAAAAATGAATGTATAAGACCAATAGCCTCAAAAAGGCAAGTTAAAGTTTTGTCAAACTTCTGTCGAAATGCAGTCACGTCAGCTACTTGCCACCAGGCCATGTTTATTGTTGAGTCCTGGGTTTCACTTATCTACAGAACCTCAGTACAATTAAAATGCATCTTACCTGTCAGGCCTTCTGAATACAGATGCCAATGTATGGGATGATTTTTTTTTTTTTTTTTTTTGCTTGCAGAAGACCGCTGCAACAGCAGAATTCACAGCAGGATCTGCAAATGAGATAAACGACAGAAGCTATTTATCTTACTGTGCTTGAAAATAACAAGCAGATAAATGTGCTTCATCTAAAAATCCATCTGATGCCCGTTTAGACTGACATGGATGAACATATTGCGGTGTACGCTGACTTGAGAAGCTCCTGGACAATGAGACATTTGACCATATGTACCGCCTCAAACCCACACAGACTATGTTGCCTAATGGTTTTCCTGGGCAAACTATAGCCTTCTCCTGCTGTTTCATTAAACCCCCTCATCTTCCAGCTCAGCAACTGAACTATACTGTTATGCCATCTGTAAGAGATTCTGCTTCAGCCTTAGGCTGGGTTGGGTTAATAAGCGATCCTAAACCACAAAAGAGGGTTTTATTTAGCATTTATCTTGTCTACATAAAAGAAACTGTGGCACCTGGCCCAACAGCATATTTTGACTCTGGGGTCTGCAGATGCTTCCAAGAATAAGGTGTTTAATTTAATTGGCCTTGTAATGAGCTATTTTAAAAGTCTAAAAGATGATGGAGCTGATTATCTGGATATTCATTTATGTTTTATGTTGGGTCATATAGTGCAGAGTTGTTTCCAGTATATCGATGTGGAAGGCCCTGAGGTAGAGTTACAAAACCATGCCTGTTTACCACAAATTGGCCAGCAGGTAGAAATCCTCCTGAGAAATAAGGATCAAATGTAATGTTTTTCATGAGGTTATCTCCCATGTCAAGAGCTAACTACCTAGCGTTTCCTTCACCACTGTCAATCTTGCACGATTATGCTGGGTGGGCTATGTGCACAGTTTGCCTTATGCATCGGGGGGCGAAGAACTGTTTGAGGCAAGAATATGAAATGAGATCATTATGGAGAGAAACAACTCCACAGCAAATATCTATTTCAATCAGTGGCTAGATGCAGAGGTTATCGATCAAAACCCACCATCATGCGTACCGCTTATTTCCAATTGAGTGCCATTTTCCAAAAGAGGGCTGGAAATAAATATATGTGGCAATGCTTGCTTATGGATTAGAGTATTCTTCAAACCCCAGGATTATGAAGATTAAAGTACATTGCAATGAGAGAGAGACATTCAATTGCATGCCAGCATTCTCACTCAATATGGAGAATTGATGGTTTCCTCCAGTGCTGGGATTTACATATTCTACTGTTAAGAGTGATCGACTTCCATTGCAATGAACGGGAACCAGTCGCATTATAATAAGACCGGAGATGTAAGATGGAGATGAAGCCACAAAGTCAGCTTCTTTTCAATTCCCATCCACCCAACTTAGTAGAATGCACAAAGATTTCAAAAGAATCTTTGGGATGATGCGAGGAAGAAATGTCTGAAGGTTTTTAATGAGAGGGCAGAGAGGATTGTGGGAATTCAGCCTGATCCCTTAAGAATTATAGGTTATTATAGATTAATTATTAATCCCTTAATAATTATTGTCATTTAACAAGAATGCAATACATTCATGTGACATTGAAGGCATTTAAAATTTTACAAAATATTTCCATTTCAAACTGTTCTTTTGTGAAAGATTCCTGGGGGGAAAAGTTTCCACAAAAACATTAAGCAGCACAAATGTTTTCAATATTTATAATAATAAGAGATGTTTCTTGAGCACCAAATCAGCATATTAGAATAATTTCTGAAGGATCACGTGAAGACCAAAGTAATGGCAGATAAACACAGGAATAAACTACAATTTAAAATAATTTTTTTTTTTTTTTAAATATGAATGATTTCACTATTTTTGATCAATTAAATGCATATTTGGTGAGCATAACAGACTTCTTTCATAAACAAACAAACAAACAAACAAATTGTACTGACAATATAGAATGATTTATAAATCTCTGAAGTTGTTCATATGTACAGTGTTTTAGATGCTGTTTAAAATGGATCATGTTTTAGATGTTGTCAATGCGTTAATTTAATTATGTATTTTTCAGTGTCTGTGTAAAAATACAAAGGTATAAAGATGCATCACAACCTGACCACACAACAAATACCTATGAACTCTTATAAAACCATGTCGGGATACACAGGAGATAGAGATTGGGCCACAGGAAGTGAGAGAGAGAGTCTCTTATTGTAGCTGAGGAGCTGATGGTCATATCTGGAAGCCATGAGCTGGTCATCAGTGCAGGGCTCTCAGTGGCTTTAAGGCCTTTAGAGAGCTTTGGAGGCAGACAGGGAATGCCTAGATTGATTCTGTACAGAAAAGACTGCCCACCACTACAGGATAAGTCATAGAAGAGACCCATAAGCCTTCTACGCTCAGAAGAGTATAGCCTACTCAGCCCCTTTTACTCAAAACCACCCAACCTATATATACTAATGGATACACCATATGACGGTCATAGAGGTCATAGCTGTTGCTGTTTCTGTTTCTGTTCCTGTTTTTTTTTTTTTTTTATGGACCGATAATAAAAAAAGGTCTTTCCTGTGTTAAAATTACTGAGGTGGGCATTAGAGATGAAATGTGCTTCTTGTAAATGACTTGTGAACATTCTCTGTTTTTTTTTTTCTTCTTCTTCCCACCCACAAGCAAGAGTAATTCACCATGTGAGGATTTGCAGGGCTGGTAGAGAGAGGGCAAAAGAGAGAGAGCAAGCCACATGGAAATCAAGGAGGATTAATTAGAGCACAGACCTAATGAGGATCCTCACAGGAGCGGACATTATCGAAGGAGCAAATGTGTTTAGCTACTTTACAAAAGAAGAGAAGGAAGGAAGAAATTGGAAAAAGGAGAAGAAAAAGAAGATGTGGAAAGAAAAGAAGAAGAAAAACATAAGAAAATGAGTAAAAGGGCCTCTTTAGTTTAGAAAAAAAGTTCAAAATTTCAAATTTCAAAGGGCTGGTACAGAGAGTATTTGTCACCATTTAAGACCTTTTAGTCTTAACCCTGTTCTGACAAATTGTATTATATTATATTATATTATAAAATGGTTAGTTCCTGTCTTTGATTCTGATTGGTCAATAGCTTTAATCACAATAAAACACAGCTATGCCCGCTTCATCCAACGGTTCTGTGTATCACTACACAACACCCTTAGCAACCACTCTTTGCAACGTAAACTGTGTTCTCAATTGATACTGTTCATTGAAACTTACTGTATCATGTTGAAGAGTATTGTGAGAAAGAGATCGAGTTTATTACCTGCATTCAAATTTAGCATTTTCCTTCAGGTCAGTCCTATGTTCATAATGAAAAATCAGTTTAAATGTCCGATGTTTTATCTTGTCCTTTTAACAGTTAAGGGGTTTTCCCATGACTGACAGCGGTTCCCATGACTTTTTTCGGTGGAAGGAAGGCATTTAGTAAAAAGTTTACTTCATGAAAGTTGCATTGATACATATTTTTGGCTTTAAAGGTGCCCTAGATCAGGGGAGCACACGATTTAAAGGGGCCGCAGCCTGAATCGGTGTATAGTTAATGATGCCCCAAAATAGGCAGTTAAAAAATTTAATTAAAAAAAATCTATGGGGTATTTTAAGCTGAAACTTCACAGACACATTCAGGGAACACCTTAGACTTATATTACATCTTGTAAAGACTGGTTCTAGGGCACCTTTAATATTTGTATTGTGTGGTAACTGTTTTATAAAAGCAATAAGGTACTCGAGGCTAGTGCTGTATCGTGAATAAGTCACGACTGAAGTCATGCCCTTCAGTTGTGACTTATTCACGATACTTATATTATATTACATTAAAATCACACATACAAGAGCATTGTCAGTCGGTCAGTTTGCGATCACCTTCCCGTGTAGGGCCGGGGGTGGGGGGTTTGATTGGGTCTGTTCGCATTCACCGTAGGGTCCCTTAAAGTGTGGGCCGGTGCGGTTGCACCAGTTGCACCACCACAAGGACTGCACTGCTATTTCTACTCCATTATTACTATGCCATTATTCATTGCATATTAACCAGCACCACACTGCAATGGTGTTACAGAATGAATCAGCATTTTTGAATGAATCAGTTTTGGTGAATGACTCAAATGGCTCATTCATAAAGACTTACTCACTTATTGCCACCTACAGGTGTAACAATGTAACTTGCAGAAAGAGTCACTGAAAATTCCATCAAAAAAAATAAATAAATCCATCCATCTGTTTTCCATCAGCATGACTCCTGTTGAAGACTAGACTACTGCTTTCAGATTTTGTTTGATATTGTCTAACTATCATTCACCAATTAGGAATGTGAGTTTTTGTGGGTCCGTTTCCTTTCTCAGCTTCTCAGTCACTTTCATATTTTTCCATCTTGCAGTTATAATTTTGTTCACAGCACTAATAAAATTCTCTCTCTTTATCCCATCAAAGCTTAGCTACCTTTGTGTTTCCATTACCAAGCAATAGATGAGTAAGCAAACACCCACCCACTCGTCTGCCTAGAGAAATGTAAAAAATAAACACTTGTACACATTTTGTCTAGTCTCGATTAGAATCGATTCACTCCTCCGTTTGATTAGTTTCACACTGAAAAGCACTGTTAGCAGTTATTATTGCCAGTGCTTTGCAAGACTTTATCTGAACACTGTTCTGTTATAGTGTTGTTGGTGAAAGCCTACACCTGCAGTCAGCAGAGAGTTTGATGAGAGTTAATGGAATTGTCTGCAGAAGCCTTTTTGTGTTTAAACTGCATTAGTAACTTGAGAGTAACACTGTGGTTGGCATTAAGCAGAGCCTAACTCCATTTACAGTGCAATGCAAGATACGTGTTTAGTTGAAGCAAGCAGAATATTACACCTATATTGTGCATTTATTTACAGTGTAGTAGCCCATGTTTGATGTAAATAGTAATGATTTTGTTTTAGCTTTGCTGAAAACATGACTTTTCGCTATGTGGCGCATTTAGAGACAAACTAGTTGGGCTAAAATCAGTAAAAGGCCCCTAAATTAAAACTGAAGCATTTGTGTTAAAAAGCTTTCTAAAGTAAATTAAGTGATATATGCTCATCTGAAACACACAAATAGTGTGTGTGTGTAAAAAAAAAAAAAAAAAAAAAAGGAAGCTAAATAACCCATTTCCTGATGGTTAAGCCTTGAATGAAATAATAGGCTTGTGATTCTTTACATACTGCTTTTTTCTCCTCCAAAATGAATGTTTTTTGTTTGAATTATAAGTAAACAAGAGAGATAAGCAAAAAGGCTTGTTTGCCTGTAGGCATGTCCGTTAGAGCATGCAAGAAAGAAACAGCAGATCACACTTCACGGACATTGAAACAAGTGAGATTTAATTGAAAAATTGAGTATCAGCTAGACCTTCCACCCCTGAAAGTACTGAAACAGAGAGGTATAGAACCATATTTTACTATATAGGAAAAAAGAAAAAAAGTAAAATTTGTTAAATATATGTGAAATACTGTATATGTTTGAATTCATTCTAAACAGCAAATGCTAACATTGGCTTTTGATTAGCCTACTACATTTGGTTATGTGAATGTGATTTTTATGAATTTTACTGATTAATCTACCGATTGACTGCTACTCGTGGAAACAAGCTCAAAAATGAAAATTATGACATTAATTACTCACCCTCATGTCGTTCCAAACCCGTAAGACCTTTGTTAATCTCAGTTAACCCGTAAGACCTTTGTTGGCTCAGTGAGGCCTGCATCGCCAGCAATAACACTGCCTTTTTCAAAGCACAGAAAGCAACTAAAAACATATTTAAAACAGTTCATGTGACTACAGTTGTTTAACCTTAATATTATAAAGTGACAAGAATACTTTTTGTGCACTAAAAAAAACTAAATAACGACTTTATTCCACAATATCTAGTGATGGGCGATTTCAAAACGATGCTTCATGAAGCTTCGAAGTTTTACAAATCATTGTTTCAAATCAGTGGTTCAGAGCGTCAAAATCACATGATTTCAGTAAACGAGGCTTCGTTACGTCATAAGTGTTTTGAAACTTCAATAGTTCACGTGACTGCAGTTTGATATGTGCTCCGAACCACTGAATCAAAACAAAAGATTAATAAAGCTTTGCAGCTTCATGAAGCAGTGTTTTGCATTCGCCCATCAGTAGATATTGTTGAATAAAGTCGCTATTTTGTTATTTATTGTTATTATCAATGTTGAAAATAGTTGTGTACAATTTTTTTTCAGCATTCTTGGGAGTATTCTGAGGTCTCTCATTAAAAATACTCCAAATTCATTCGAGATTAAGAACACATTCATGTGTTGTGTGTTTTCAAAGTACACAACAATAAAATGAACATTTTTGGCTTAGATCCCAATGAATCTGCACGTTGATGGTGGTTCATGCTGAAGCGCTGCTGGCAGCTTCATTGTGCTGAACTCTCTCTCCCTAACAGCAGCATCGTGGATTTTTGCGGTGTGGTGCTTCCAGCAGGCATTGCTTTTTCTTTTTTTTCCTTTTTTCTTCTCTCCACTTGTAACAGTTCTGTTTGTAATGGTTGATCGCACACATGCTGATCCACACCAGCACTATGGTGTCAATTCAAGCTCCATTGTTATGCTGTGTCTTTAACAGTTTTTTCAACAGTATATCATTCACACATTTGCACACACATACTAACACATGCACAGATGTACACATACACTTAACAAAACAAATCTTAATGTTATGTTGACCTGATTTCATTGTATTATATTTTTGCCTCCAGGTGCAAAGCAAATCGAAGTGTTATAAATAATAACCCGAAGTCCTAATAGATCAGAACATTTAAATTTGTCACGTAAAGGGATAGTGCATCCAAAAGTGACGTCAAAAGATATTTGGAAAGTCAATGGGGCCTATTTTAAATAATATCTGTGTGTTCCACAGAAGAACAACATGAGACTATCATTATTGGTACATTCAAAAGTAAATACATTTCATCCATCATTGCTTGCTCACACCACAAAATAATACATGACAGCATATGGAAACTGAACAATGTACGTCACCAGAGCACACGTTCTGCTCAAACATCCTGCATGGATGGTCCTGGTCAGAAAAAGTTCTCTGTGATGGTCAGTAAAAGGCTGTGACAGTATCTTGGGAGACTGTGTGCTCTGCTCTTTATCACTGAGGCACAGGAATAAACTCAGAAAGCCATTTGTCCCATAGAAAATGCCAGTGCCTTCATGAGCAGCAAAGACATTTAAAAATCTACAGAGGAAATATCTCACTACTTGCCGGCTGAGCCTCAGCGGCTTATAACACTCAGAATAATCACTGTGCCAAGTCATTTTATTTGAATTATTCAGCGTCCATCAGTGTTTGAATGTTATACATGTTGACACATGCTATTATTCTATTTACTGGCAATAGTTCAGCAGTTGTTTTTCCTAGCATCATTTGAATCCAACTGCCAAAGACATGTCTAGGGCTGTCATTTGATTATATATATATATATATACAGGGTGTGGTTTGTGAAAAAAACTGAGGTTTTTTTTTTTTTTTTGAAAATTTGTTAAAGGTGCCCAAGAATGCTTTTTCACAAGATGTAATATAAGTCTAAGGTGTCCCCTGAATGTGTCTGTGAAGTTTCAGCTTAAAATACCCCATAGATTTTTTATATATATACACACACACATGTGACAATCATCAAGTGTCCATACAATCCATATGCAGATGGATGCCTGCTGTAGGTGTCACAACTAGTTGTTTTTGCACCATTTGCACTGCATTTTTAAGACACTGTCAACGTAAAGTTTCAGTGATAGGAAAACGTATTACCATACAAATTGAATTTGACATTTCTTATATTTTTTGAATTACATATAAGATAGTATATAAAACATTATAATGTTATTCTTTTTATTACTTTACAATACATATATTAAAACAAACATGATGTCTTCCTTCCTCACATGGTATATATTATTTTTGTTTAGATAACAAACACATGTAAATGCTAACACTTTACAACAAAGTTTAATTTGTTAAAATTAGTTAATGAATTGGGTGTCACAAACTAACTTTTTACAGCACTTGTTATTCTAAGGTAGTTTTTATTCATAAATTGTTTATTGTTATTTTATGTTTGTTCATGGGGGTGGGGGGGGGGCCCTTTTTTTAGGTCAGAGCAACTGCCCCTCAAAATTCCTGTGCACGTCCCTGGTATACAACCTTACATTTATAATATTTTATCAACCGAATATCTCATATTAGCAAGCTCTGGTAGTAATTAGGCAGCTCAGGTAATGACAAAGTTCACACATTCCCAGAAGAGCCAGTCCTGTCGCTGTCAGACAGAGCTGGATCAGACAGGCATTCCGCTAGAAAGTCAGATGTTTGAATTCCAAATGTCACAAGCCTCTGCAGGGATTTTGAAGCCCTGAATCGTGTCTATGCACAGGGTCAGTTGAGGGCCTTCAAAACGCCAGTCCACTTCAGCTTGAGTTAACAGAAAGAGCTGAATAGACATATACAGACACGTACACACACATAGGCTACACAGTGAGCGCAGATGAAGGTGTGTGTGTGTGTGTGTGGCTCGGGAGGGTAGTGTTCAGATTTATCCATATTTAATTGATGACTATTCTCTAATAAATGGACAACAAGCAGAATCCAAATATTAGAGATTAGCTGTGAAATCTGCAAATACAGTCAACTTACAGGGGAGACGTAAATAAAGCTAGTAAAGATGGGCTTCTTGAATCTTTAATCCTCTGTTTGGGATGAAGCTTCTTGCTGCCTAGCAGCTGGCCCAATTAGCTTGAGTATCAGATTTGCACATCATTATGTGTGACATATAATGAATGCTTCCAGATTAATACAATTCCATGTGTGCCAGGTTAGCAATACAACTCAAACGTAATCACAAATAACAGAGTACAATAGGCACACTTTGAAACCACCTGCACAAATTTATCCGAGGTTTGAGCAGAATTCCGCTTTTTTTTTATTTAACTACTACACCAACAACAATCTATATGAATATAAGGTGGGATTCAAGACTTTTTATACAGTACACAATGAGTATTTTATGCAACAGAAACTCCTGCTATGTAACATTGTTGCACTCTTGCAAATCTAATGTTCTGAAAAATCTTACTAAATATTGTCCCCTCAAAGAGTCTGAGCCATGAATAATTTAAGGACTGACATAATCATCTTATTTATTCAGTGTTCTATCTTTCTTTTCTTTACATCATCTTGTCCTGGTCATATTATAAAAAGATGCCTGCAGAACTACATCTCAAATAGCTTTCAAACTCTGCATGCAAACTATTTATTAATTCTTTTTATATAGCCGAAAAAAAAAGAAAGTTTTATTTGTCACGCCATGTTGTTCTTTCTGTCTCTTCTAATTTCTGTCTCTCTCTCTGAAGCTCTGACATGTGACCTTTCTGTCCGATCCGTCTCTCTCCCGGATGAAGCCGTAATGTTGTCCAACATTGGGGACAAACGCTTGACCTGAGGGAACTTCCTGAATTCGTAACCGTTTTTATTTTTGATCACAGTTTAAGCTATGAATTGACCCACAGTCTCCAGTGAGCAGCAACTGAACTAAATGTCAAAGTGTAACATTTCTCATTATAATCCAGTATCTTAAAGGAATAGTTAAACATAATGTAGTTTCTGTCATCATTTACTCATCGACATGTCTTTCCAAACCCATAAGACTTTCTTTCTTTAAACAGAAAAGGTGACATTTTGAAGACTATTACTTTGTGGTTCCTCACCTTTTTTTCTGGCCAGAGAAGGGCACACTGTTAAAAGCTGAGCTTTGAAAAGAATTCTAACAGCTTGTATCAGTTGTTTGTGAAGACAGTCACATCAGAACCCCAGAGCCTAAACATTTATCCAGTGGATAGCCATCTCTCTCAAGTTGACGATGGAAGCACTGCTTTCAGTTCTTGACTTATTTATACAATCTTCAACATGCTTTCATTCTCCACCATAATGTGTCATGCACCGACTCAAAATGATAAAGCTGACAGAGATAAGTACATTGTTTTAAATAATAACAGATGAGAAGATATGCAAAGGAGATGTGTGTACATGCTTGTTTGACATGAGTTAACAACTGTAATGGAAATGACTACAAATGGCAAAACCTGTGCTGTTTGCTATGCTTATGCGGTTACACTGTTTGGCTTCAAGGGCATATGATTTGTCTTGGAAAAAAGAAATGGTGGTTATGTTTTGGTTATTGATTCGCATATGCTGGAAGACACTGAAATGTACAACACCAAGTGACAGTACAAATCTTTACAAATCCTTTGACAATTAGTCAGAACTGAAAGTGAAACAAAGTAAGCTTCTCAAATCAAAAAAAAAAAAACTTTTTTAAAAGCAAATAATGAAATCCAGATGGGATTAATAAAGGTAAAGTAATTATCATAAGTGAAACATCATCAATGTTGCACTGTGCAATTAACACATTTTACTCAGTTACTGATTTATGTGTGTTTGTGCTGTCAGCTTCTCATTAGAAGATCACACAGAACAAGACTAAAACTGTTAAGAATTCATATTAGCTAAATATGTTAAATGTGCATTTTATGCAGATACTGTCAGTACTTTGACTTTGCATGTTTTAATGTCTATCCAACATACCCCTGTATATTAATGAGATCATTTGTTGTTAGAGAATGGCTTTATTTCCACTAAAATCATTTTATTATTATTATTATTTAAACAAATTCTTTCATGATTTTCAGTAAGGTTACAATCTTTCACCCAGAATCTGACTGCAAAGGCTGATGAGGATGTCCATTCTTATCTAAGTAGGGTAAGAAGAATGTTCCTCCGGTGGTATGACAGACAGGCACTCTGTGGCTAAACAGCTGATTGAATCCTCACCTCTCATCACATACAATGTGTATTGTTAGATCAATGACTGTTGACAGATAAGTTCAGACTGACACATTGATTTCTTTCTAAGGCCCCGTCAAAGAGATCCATCTTGAAGTCTCTAAGATCACTATAAATCTCACTATAAAACTTAGAAGTTAACTTGGAATAATACTGTATTATCTTTTGATAATGGATCTCTCTATCTTTCTATCTGAGGAAAAAAAAAAATATGAGGAACATTATATACAAAACACTAAACTTGGATAAGGTAATTTTTCTGACAAAATATTTGCCAAAAAAAGCAAAATGCTACAGGTTTTTTGCTAAATAAAAAAAAAAGAATGCATAGAAAAACCAGAAGCTCACAGGAAAAAGCATATGTTGACTACAACCAAAGTCCCTTTAAGACAAGTCATTTCACTCGGCGGCCATCTTTGAAACGCCTCTCGGGCATCCTGGGCATCATGCAATCTCTTTGAATGGGGAAACATCAAATTCTCCAAAACTGTTCACCAACCTTACGATTAAATTTCATATTTGAAATCTCCAATGAAATTTAACAACAACCGGCTCATAAATTTAGTTTCTAAACGCTCGAATCATAACAAAAAAACTGTATTTTTCAGGCTGGATCAAACTAATGCGCATGCGCAGACCTCTTCGGAGGCGCGCGTCTGACTGTTTCTATAGAAACCGGTGATTCTAACGGCCGCTGAAGTGACGCGATGACTTTACCAGTCGGCGATTGGCTCTTATTTAGAAGGCGGGACTTATTCCGCCATATTGCGCGTTACACTTTCTCCCATTCAAAACAATACGAGTGACGCGTCTTGTGTTATTCTATAGTCTTTGCTACAACATAATCAGTTACTAATATTTCATTGGTTCTCTCTTGTTTTTGCATGTGTTCATAATTTCTTTATGATAGCCTTGCAAAAAAAAATAAAAAAATTGGTCTGCACAATTTTGACGTTTAATTGCCTTATCACAAATAAAACAATTGATTCCAAGCACAACTATGCAATATGCTTACAAAATCTTTAAACATTTTTAATAATATTTGAATAAAGTGTGAGGCTGTCAAAAAGTCATTCTGTGGGTTTGTAGATTTCATGGAATGTAATATGTAAACTTTATTTAACGTTTTTTGGACAGTTTTTTGTGTTAAAATGAATTAAAATCGTCTGTAACAAAATCTACTCAATTTTGTCGTTAAGGATTTATCTATTCTTATTGAGTTATTCCAAACAGAGAGAATACTGAATTAATCCAACATGAAATTATTAGTTTTCAATTCACATGCATTTCCGATTGCAGTTGGCACTTTTAAGAAATGACGTGGAGTTTCCCGCAGTGTGAGGACATTTCTGATGGAATAAACTTTGCTTAGTTTTGTGTTAATATTAACAAAGAAGGCTAAATAAGGCAGCTGTAACCCTATTGAGCACTGCTGTTGAATGGTTTATGTTCACGAGGCCTGGCTTTACTGGATTCCCCCTGACAATGTGAGGCTGACGACTATGACGATCTGACAGCGCTATTTTAGCTAATTCTTTGACAAAGGTAAGGAAGATAATTTAATTTATTTCTTAAAACTGTTGTTAATTGTCCAGGGGTGTGTTTCCCGAACAACGATGTAACCCACTGCTGAACTCGCTCTGACTCCACCATAGCAATTTAACCACCACTTTCAAGGTCCAGAAAGGTACTAAAGACATCGTTAAAATAGTCCATGTGACTGCAGTGGTTCAACCTTAACCCTCTGGAGTCTGAGGCTGATTTGGGGCCTGGAGAAGTTTTGACATGCCCTGACATTTGTGCTTTTTTCAGTTGTTCATAAACATATTAATGGAAAAAGTGTCATTACACTGTATTAAGCACAAACTAGGCTACAATAATATGTGAGGAAAATGTATGTACATGTTTGTGTTTTTGAAGGAATAACATTTATGTGTGGTTATTGAAAAAACAAAAAACTTAAGTCACTGAAATATGGCCAAAAAAAGTATAGTAAATCTGTGTTTACAATACTTTAGGGTATTGGAGGTTGTAAACTAGAGTTTTTGCTTCAAATTTATGTAAAAATTATGCTGCCTACTCCTTCATATAAAACAATATATTGATTTAGTTTTTGTAAGACACTTTTTGCCAAGAAACACAGTATGCATGGAGGCGTGAATCACCACTGAATAATGGGCCATTCTCACCTGAAAAGACAAAAGAATTACATAGTAATGAGCTGAAATGACTTGCATATTAATGAGGCATTTCAGTCAGGTAGGCTGTGAAAAAAACCTTCTGTGATGTCTCAAGCTCATCATGATATATGAAACATACAGAAAAATATTATTACAATATAAAGTAATGGTTTTATATTATACTTTAAAATATAATGTGTTTCTGTGATGCAAAGAGTCTGAATATAGGCTTTTAGTTTAAAAGCATGCACATTTGGAGAAATATTGGATTCTCATATGCTTATGTCAATTTTCTATACAGAGGAGTTATATTTATTTAATATTCATTGTCATTACTATGAGCGCTGGTGTTTTCAATTCATACTTGAAGTCGGAGGGCGCTCTCTGTGCATTTTTAGTCCACAAATTCATCTAAAAGAAGAAGAGGCTATTCCATGAATGGAGTTTCCAATTCATACTGCAGCCGGAGGGCGCTAAAGAAACAAAAACTCATCTAAAATTCATCTATAGAAGAAAAGAAAACAGGAACTAACTGCATGTCTTCTGGAGCTTGCTAACCATGACTTTTACATCCAGATAAACACTTTTCAAGACAATAAATACACGATTGAGACGATGAATGCATGTATTGCCTCTGAATTTGCGTCTGAATAGCGCTGGCTCCGTGGGCGTGGCCGCATTAGCAGATAATGAGCTGAATCACGGACTTCTGACATGGCTCTCTTTTCATACAGATTACATAAACACAGAAGGTTTGTTTTCGACTTTGACTTACATGATTTAAAACCTGACATCTTAATGTTTTTTTAGACATAAGTTTAATTTTTCTGTGATTAGTATTCACTAAGTTACAGTTCATTTTCTGAGAACTATCAGATTGGACTTCGTTCAGAGGGAGAGGAGAAATCACGCATCATGTTAGTTTTCTTTATTTTACAAAAAGCACAACATTTTGTTTTTACTCTGAGTGTATACAAATAAAAGAAGATATTCTATAGTTTCAATTGATATATTACTTATGTCTCTATGACAAAAAATGACGGAGTATTTTAAGTCTGTTTTGCTGCAATGTGAAAAAAAATCTTGCAAAACGCGCCGGCGCGTTTTCAGACCTCAGAGTGTTAATTTTATGAAGCGACAAGAACACTTTTTGTGCGCAAAAACAAAACAAAAATAACAACTTTATTCACTTTATTCTGTTTACCTTCAGCACATCCAGGTTCTATGTCAGAATGCCGACGCTATTCATGTGATCAGCACGACGCATTTGTGTGATGCTGGCGCAGGAGCCGACCAATAATGAGTCGGCGTTCTGACGTAGAACCTGGAAGCGCTGGACGTAAACAGCATAGGTGAATGACACAGAAGAGAAGATACTGTTGAATAAAGTAGTTATTTTTGTTTTGTTTTTGCGCACAAAAAGTATTCTCGTCACTTCATAAAATTAAGGTTGAACCACTGCAGTCACGTGGACTATTTTAATGATGTTTTTAGTACCTTTCTGGACCTTGAAAGTGGTGGTTAAATTGCTGTCTATGAACAAGTCATATACATCTCAGATTTAATCAAAAATATCTTAATTTGTGTCCTGAAGATGAACGAAGGTCTTACGGGTGTGAAACGACATGAGGGTGAGTAATTAATAACAGAATTTTCAATTTTGGTTGAACTAACCCTTTAAGCCACTCAAGTAGGTAGACAGGTAGACAGCGGACAGGACAACAGTCATGCAATAACACTTTGGCCTCACTCTCTCTGTTTTGAATCCCATAATTCCACCTTCAGCCTAATGCTATATTGTGCATCTGACAATTATGCAAATGGTGGGCATAAGCAGATGCTGAGAACTGAGGAATCCATAATAAGAGTGATTTTATCTGACTGTGTGCAGAAATGACCAGGCAGGTGGTAATGATGATTAAGGCTGTGCTTCACTCAGTCCACAGAACCCATGGTGGAAGTTAATGGGGTGAAAAGCTTACTTTGGGCCCAAAACAAATTACAGGCCTAGCAATCAATAGGTTTAGTGAATGAAACCTAATGGCCTCTGCCTCACTTCTTATAATAAAAGTGAAGAAATGCATTGATTTGCCACTTCACAGGTGGGTTTTTCCTCCTCTTATTGATTTCAATTAACAGAGCATTTACTGAAACTTGAAAGGCCAAAGCATGTTGTGTACATTCCGATATCGTGCCACTCAAGGAAGACTTTTAGCATTGCAGTACTACATTGTTTAGTTGAAAGTTCTGCCTTCTACTTGCTGTCACACAAAGCGTGAAGAGTGCGGTTAGACATTTGCATGTATTTGATTTCTTCACCGGAGTTTCCGCAGCCCAGGTTTATTGTATGCATGCGTCATGTCGTTTTTCATTAAACTATTTATCCTAAGAGGAGAAAAAAAGCAGACCTCATGTGACAACCGCAGACATTTTGATGTTGACATAATCGCCGCAAAATGAAGCTAAATAAACGGACAGTGTACAAAACAAGAAGTGACTGTGATTCGCCCTCAAATTCAGTCCACGATCGGAAGTCCCTGAGTGCAATACAGACATACACTAAAAAACAGTGACTAGTGCTACTGAGAGACACATTATGGAGTGTTTGGAATCTATTTAAAAATGCATTAGAGTGGGATTCATATTTCTATATGACAAGCCAGGAAGAGCAAGAGAAACAGAGAGAGAAACAAATTTGCACCCAGCTAGAGCTGTTAGTACGTTAAATGTAATTTTCCTTATTTGCGAATGCGCTGGCTCATGCCGTACTTTCAGCACACATTACTGCTTCTTCTTCCCATTGTTTTAATAATGGTTTCTGGACAATTTATGTGAGCATCCCCAGATAGTTCTTCCATTTCTCGCTGCAAAACATTTTGTTGCCCCTATTGTAGGACTTCTTTTTAAAATTCAGCCTTTTCTGTCTGCAATATAATTTCAAGGATTTAGACAGAATGGTTTGCTTGGCAATGCCAACAGCCATAACAATAACTTCCTCCTGTGCCAGGCTCTGGGAGACCACAGATAATAGCACCTGATTTCCAAAAACAATGTCTGAGCAGACAACCTGGCATGATAGACCACAACAGCCGACAAATGGTCCAAACTCGACTGAAAACTCTTAATCGGAGAAAGGTAATTAAACTCTGCAAACCACAAGGAGGGTGAAGTCAGAATGGGAAGTAGAGATGCACGGATTGCTGTAATATCCACGGACTCTGTGAATAATCTGCAGGTCAGGCGGGCCAAGTAATAAAAAAAATACCATTCCAATTAATTGGGGGTGGGTCGTGGGTGGATGAGATAAATCATTATAATGTGTTGATTTTAATAAAGACACAGACCTCTTATTTCAGGATAAAATGCAACGAACCATGAACTTTCATTTTCAACAACAGCGCTATCTTCAGGGAAAACCAATCAAGGAAAGCATATGCCTAGAGCACCTCCTAGTGTGGTATATAAATACTACATGAGATTTTGCTTAACTTAGCAGCTTCAGCTAAAAAAAATGCTTAACAGAAATTATCATGCTTAACACCGAGAATTAGAATAATTGTAATGTGACGATCAGGTGTGGATATCTAAATCAGAGAAAATCATAGGTTTGGTTGGTGGCGGGTGGATTATTTATTTTTAACTGCTTATTTGGGTGACGATAGAGCTGATCCGCACATCTCTATCGGGAAGACACTTTAAGTGCAAAATCCACTGACTGTCCCAAAATAGGAGCGGGGGGGTGGGGGATGGGGGGGGGTCATCTTGTTCAGGCCCTGTAGATAGTTTGGGCATTAAAAGGCTTCCCTGCTGTGGCCTCACTGCTGAGAAGGATGACGACCATCTCACTCGTATAAAAGGCTCAGAGAGACACTTCTCTTTTTTTTTTATAAGGTAAACCACTGCAGTAAGCTTGGAAAAAACAAGCCTCACAGATCTGCTATTAATGAGCGTATCATTATCAAAAGACTAATTTATGTACATATTTGACCTTTTGAAATTCTTCTCCTGTTTTTTCCCTGTCAATAAATGCAAAATTTCACTCTGCATCCCAGTGATCATTAGCAAGACACTGTGGAAAGCACACAGAGGAAACATTTGGTTTGCTTATTTAATTTGCACCTCTGACAAATGGAAAACGTATCTGTCAGCCACAGGATGACACAAACACACATTTATATATATATCGGTGGCCTAATTTGCACGAGGGAGGCTTACTCATTAAACTATCTGGCTGCTATATTTCAGTCAAAATGTAAATAAAAGTAACTTCTTTAGCTGTCTTTACAGCCGAAGCTATGGAGAATTGATGGATAACAGTGCTTTTTTTTTAAAAAATCAACTGTAAACAAAAGTAGAATTAGTAACACTCGCCTATGTTAATATACAGTATTTATTGTTTGTCCTTAAAGGGATAGTTCACCCAAAAATGAAAATTTGATGTTTATCTGCTTACCCCCCAGCGCATCCAAGATGTAGGTGTCTTTGTTTCTTCAGTAGAACACAAATGATGATTTTTAACTGCAACTGCTGCAGTCTGTCAGTGGTATAATGCAAGTCAGCGGGAACTTGGACTATAAGAGTAAATAAAACACGACAGACAAATCCAAATTAAACCCTGCGGCTCGCGACGACACATTGATGTCTTAAGACACGAAACGATCGGTTTGTGCGAGAAACCGAACAGTATTTATATCATTTTTTACCTCTAATACACCACTATGTCCAACTGCATTCATCACTCGATTCGTTTGGTCTGATCGCGCTCTGACAACGGCAGTGATGTTTCGCTCTCATTGAAGTATATGCGCGAGACATCACTGCCGCTGACAGAGCGCGATCAGACCAAATGAATCGAGTTGAATCGAGTCGAAAAAAATGATATAAATACTGTTCGGTTTCTCGCACAAACCGATCGTTTCTTGTCTTAGGACATCAATGTGTCGTCACGAGCTGCAGGGTTTAATTTGGACTTGTCTAAGCAAGTTTTATTTACTGTTATTGTAGAAGTTCCCATCCACTAGCATTATTTGACTGACAGACAGCAACGGTTGGAGTTAAAAATCATAATTTGTGTTCTACTGAAGAAACAAAGACACCTACATCCTGGATGCTCTGGGGGTAAGCAGATAAACATCAAATTTTCATTTTTGTGTGAACTATCCCTTTAAAGGGCTAGTTCAAAATCATCTACTCATCCATGCTGTTTCATTCTTCTGTGGAACACAAACAAAGTTTTGAAATTGTGTGAAATTACTAAAAACGAGTGCAAATTATAAGCAAACATGGAAGAAAACAGGCTGTATATTTTCTAGCTAAGAAACTGCCATTAAAATGAAAGGGAATGCTAACAGATAAACCAGCATATATGTAGATCTTCCCCTCAACAGACAGTACAACAAGCTAGTTTCTCCGAATTATTGCAGTCTGAGCCTTCAAAATAATATGTGAAACCATAATAGTATGAATTTCATAATAGTGTAACTTGGCCTAACAATAACCAGGTTGGTTAGCCTCAATGTTTCAAGCATTTTAAAACAGGGGTGAGCATAACATGGGTCTGGTGCCTCTAAGGCCAGTCTGGTGTACAGCCACTCTCTGCTGTGCTTTGACATTCGGAATTGTGGCTTTTCAGAAAACCACCCCCTCTTAGATCTCTATGTTAATGTTTAATATGAGGGTTCCCACTGGGCCTGGAGCTATCAGATTTAGAATTAAAGTTGTTTATTTTACTTCCACAGCAACAATTACTGTAGTGTGGCCTTGTGTCTGCAGTTATTCACTAAAAGTTCACAGAGTTTGTGAGAGAATATAAAGTGTTTGATTTGTGAATGAATTGTTTGAGTCAAAAAGAGTCAAATCTTTTTAATGAGTCAGCTGCTCCAGTTCACAAAACCACTCTGAATTATTTATTCAATAATCAATATGATGGAATTCACAGATTATTTCTCTTCTTGTCTGCATTTAATATCTACTCTAGCTTGCAATCTATTTTATACTTAATCTTGGAATAGTGAACTGCAAATATTGTGGCTCTTATGATAAAATGCTGATGATGTTCATCATTTGTGAAATGAGGATAAAAGTGTCTGCTAAATGTAAATGTAAACTCAATGATCCAGTCTCAATGGTTATTAGTGATGGGAAGATCGGATCATTTTACCCACTTGATCTTTAAATCTCATTCAGCAAAATGAGCAAGTAGTCATTTTGTTAATTTGAGTGAAGTTACAATTTTATATTTTCAATAGCCAAATTTCCCAAACAAGTCCAAGTAAACATTCTTTGATCATATTCTATATTAGGAAATCATTACAATGAAGCCCAATATAAATTAAGGCAATCAAAGGATTAGTTCACTTCCCAAGTGTTTCGTTAATTTTGTTCATCATCATTAACGGTTATTATTCCACTAGAGGGGAGGATTATCAGTAAACAATGACTTAAATTTCAGACTCTTTAGTGTATAGACTTCTTCTGTTGTATGATACATGTATGGTTCCTTTTGCATTCTTGAAGCTTGTTTATGAGCCAATTAAATTCTGTTTTGATTCACCTATCTAGAGCATAGACTGTAAAAAAAAGATGGACGACGCACATTCACTCTCTTCCATTGTAGTAAGTGAACCCGCCAGTGTGCTAATATGGCACTGACATAGTGGCTGCGTCCGAAAACTGGAAAATGCTGCCTTCCGAGGACACATTTCAAGGTAGTAAGGCATCAAGGCACGTCCGAATCCAATGTTAGCTTCACTTCCTGTCCCATGAGATACCTTCCTCAGATCGATTTTTGAAGGAAGCATAGATGTATCCTTAGCTGCCTTTGATATCCCACAATCCTGTGCTTTCCATTCTGTGACAGTTGAGCTAGAAAAATAAAGATGGCGTCCGAAAGTTGTATTTGCTGCTCATTTTGTGTATAAATGTACGATTTTGACCAACATATTTCAATTTTGATATATTTCTATTGAGAAATTACTACTGTAATAATTAAATATTTGTTTAGTTCTCACCAAAGCTCGCGCTATATTGCTGTAGATCATTAAACTGTTACGCTGCCTCAGAAGTCTGTCCGAAATCAATTTCGTGAGGTACCTTCATGCACAAACGCTGCCGTTTTTAGACAGTGAGGCAGCAAGACAGCTACCTAGGTTTTCGGACACAGCCCTTGAGTCTCGAGTGCAGTAGTGAGCGCGAAACGGAGCCGTGATATCAAGGTCCCACCCAGTGTTGCCAAATCTGTGGTTTTGCCGCAGAATTAGGCTACTTTAATGCTGTTGCCGTGGGTTGTTTTTCATGTCCGCAGGTTGAAGGGACCCCAAGTAAAATAATATTTAGCCCATGGAATGCAAATTTTACTAGGGGAACCCCCTCTAAAAATGTGGATTTTACCCCTGGAATGCGATTGGGCTAGTCTTGCGCCAGTATTGAGTAGCAAGTGGGCAACCCTGAAGCAACATATATTTATACAACAAAAAAAGTAGCTGTTGCACATAACTGCACTGATTGACAATGGTTGTAGACAGCTAGATTTTTTTTTTTTTTTTTTTTAAATGACAAAAATCCAGAAATATGAATATTAAAGATCTCAATGGAGTAGTAAAAAGCATATGCCACATTTATTTCAACAACTCTTGTAATCTAGTATCAGATAAATATCTGGGCCAGAACTAGCTGACCTTTGCCCCTAGACCTTTCTTGGCCATAAGAGCTTCATCTTGGATGAAAGAACGCATCCTTGCCCTTGTCTTGTTGGGCACAAATTGGACTCTAATGCGACCTGTTTTAGGTTGTAGGTATTCTCTGCTTCCACAACCTTTTGACCTGCCCTTTTGCTGCGATGATGGCTGCCGTTGACTCGCACAGAATCCAAATCAGTTCAGGCTGACAGAGTCTTCAGGGAACCCATATAGAGTTTAAAACAAGAGCAGCCCAGTTTATAGCATTAGTCCCTCTAAAAGCAATTAGTGTGATTGATCTGGGGAGAGTGCATTTGAAGAGGAGGAGAACTGCAGACACAGTGCACCGAGAAGAGCTAATTATTTCTAAATTATGGACAGAGTCAGCATGGATTAATTAAATGGCACTCTGGTTGAAAAAAAGGAAAATTTACACCTAGGTTGACCCTGCCGTGACCCTGATATGTTTACTTTTATTGAAAGAAGTTAGAGAGATGGAGAGAGGCAGGGAGAGACTGAGAGCCTGGCAGGTAATTGCTGGTGGTAATCAGGGATGCGTAAAGAAGGAAAGTGACCTTTGGCATTTCAACTGCGTCAGTCGAGTTCAACAGTCAAACACTCAGTGACCATGAGGACTGAGTCAAACTAATTACTTCAGCATGCTTGTGCTTGCAGATAAATGAACATGCACACACTGAATGCACGCATACACATTTCATTCTTTATCTATGAGACAATGAGGCAGTTACATAAGCATATCTTTTGCACTGAGCAAATATTCTAGTAACAAGTGATATACTACAATACATAGCGAATAAATAAATAAAATAATGAATTAATTAATATCTACATATTTCTGTTATCATTCTGTCAAAAAAGGAGATGAATAACAAGACTGTTACATTCAAGCTCCAATAGTGCACTATTTTCCATGTCTTCTGAAGTCCAAATGTAAGTAATTTCTTACATAAAATCTTCTTTCACAATTTGAATTTTCCGCATTAATGATACATGTAAGAATATCTCTTTACATTCGATGACATAAGGAGAAGAAAAGGTTGAAGAATAAATTAATTTGTTTATGCATAATTTGAATGTAAGGAAGTGAACAAGCGTGCCACATGAGTCCTGAAAAGTGAAGCCAAAGTGTCTTGATGGCTAGAAGCAGTATAGGTCATAAACCCAGCCCTCTCTATGTATTCCAATGGGATGTGAGACAAACTAAACAATTAAATTACACTTAAAATATTTTTTTTTCCAAAGACAATTTCTGTCATTTTAGGCAGTTTTTTATCACGCTGGTGTTAGTTTAGATGTTCGTTCTTTAAAAAAGTTTGGTTTTAGTTAGTTATTTGATGCTATAAAAACGGGCATGTGATGACATGATTGACAGCTTCACTGAGTGAAGTAGTCACTGAGGCGCCAACAGACTTTTTTCTGGATCTTTGCAAGGTGAATGGAGCTTTAACTTTAATTTCCACAGTTTCATAAATGTTTATTTCACACCGGCATAATGATTTGTTCTGAGTTGGGGTGGGACATTGATATCGCGGCTCCACTTCGTGCTCACTACTGCGCAGACTCGGGCTCCAAGTTTACTACGCGCAAAATCGAGACAAAAGATTTCAGCACTGTATTGGCAAACTGGCAGCTTCAGTTACTACAATGGAAGAAATTGAAGTTTTTTACAGTCTATGGTGTTAACACGCTCATCAGATATGTCTGTGATTGGCTGCAATGATCAATGCACAGAAGCGTTTGAAAGCACACGGAAGTGTTTGAATTTGAAAGCAGGCGTCTATCAATGGACCGTCCACTGATAAACACCTGCTTTTAAACGCTCCCATGTGTATCTGTCTAAGCACTCAGTGAAGAGCGTCATTGATGTATTTTTACAACATTTTTGAAGCGTTGATCATTGTAGCCAATCACATCCATATCTGGTGAATGCCTCAACACAAAAGCCAATCAGAGGTGTTTACTCAAAGCATCATATTTTTTAAAAATTCAGTATTTTTGACAACACTACACCATTATGCCATTTATTCATTAAAGTGATTTAAAAGTAACACTGTGGTGTGGACTGACTTTCTCGTCTTAATCTCTCTGTAAAATAGTGAAAGTCAGGTTTAAAAGGAACAAAATGACAGTTATTTTTTTCCACTAAACTACAGACCAGAGTGCTATTTTATGCAGTTACCTAATTACCTTATCAAAATATTGTATGTGTTAAATGTGATGTTTTTCAGTCTAGCTTCGGCAAGACGACGCCTGAAGGCCTAGAGAACTATGGGTAATATGCAGTGCCGCTGAGACAATTTCATTACTGCAGCTCTCTCATCCATAACAGTGGTGGAATAAATGGATCAAACAGATGAACACTGTGATCTTCACTGTCAACTACGGCTAGGCTGCCTTGACAAATTATACATGTTCCTGATGCATGTTTCACACTTAAAATGTTTCAAAGATTCACATGACTGAAACATTATGATGTTTTGAACAATTCAACCATAAATGGGGAAAAATAGTCCAAAAGCATGATTATTTATTTATTTATTTATTTTACATGTGGCTCAATGGTTATGCAACAGACTGGAGACGCATCCAAACATGTTTGCCATATTTTTACACCCTTAACACAAAAAGTTAACAACTGAATAGCCTGGAACATCAATATCTAAAAAAATCCAAAGAGAATCTACTTTTTTCAATGCATAAAAAGAGATCAATGACAATATTCCTTGTATAAAATCTTGTTACTGAAATCAATGTCATATTCTGCTATAACGCATGTCTGTCTGTGTTTGGATGGATCACTGGAGGTGTCTGGATATCCCGTGGAGGAATCTCTCCCGCATCACACCACCCTCCCCTCCCTTCCAGGATTTCTCTGCTAGACGCATCAATACCAAAGCCAATGAGACATGGAGGAATGGCTGTCTGTTCGGGCAGCCACACAGCTGACTGAGATGACCATATGTCTTGTTTAAAACACTGTGCTCAGTGCCTTCTGAGTTAATCGAAGGTGCTGCCCCTCACTTCCTCTCCTGTCAACAAGTACGTGTGCCCAGTTGATAGTTACAGATAAATCAGCCTGAAACATTTACAAGTTCTATAGCCATTTACATGAGTGGCACTCTGAATCGCAACAGCCACTGGAACCAGGTGTTGGTTAATATATTTATAATATGGCTGTCAAATTTAATATGGCTTTTAGTTTAATTTACAGAAATACAGCACAAATTTTGTAAATATGTTTATAAAACGGTTAGTTCCTGTCCTTGATGCTGATTGGTCAATATCTGTGTTTTATTCACAATAAAACACGGATATGACTGCTTCACCCAACGGTTCTGTGTATCACTGCACAACACCCTTAGCAACCACTGTTTGTACACTGTTTGTTCTCAATTGATATTGTTCACTGAAGCTGTATGTTGTAGAACTAGAAGAGTATTGTGAGAAAGAGATCGAGTGAGCGAGATTATTACCTGCATTCAGATTTTGCATTTCCTTCAGGTCAGTCCTATGTTCATAATTAAAAAAAATCTGTTTAAATGTCCAATGTATTATCTTGTCCTTTTAACAGTTAAGGGGTTTTCCCATGACTGACAGCGCTAGTCAAAGCATTTGTCAGTTGCGTCTTGTTCCGTGTTCACAACATTTCAGTCTTTTCAATGTAAAAGTCTTCGCTACTGACTGACACACTCATAAAGACAGTCTTTGCCGCCATCTAATGGTGTAAAAATGTAACTTCTGCTGCTGTTCACGGTCAGGGACTATTTTTTCCGGCGGAAGGAAGGCTTTTAGTGAAACTTTACGTCATGAAAGTTGCATTGATACATATTTTTGGCTTTAATATTTGTATTGTGTGGTAACTGTTTTATAAAAGCAATAAAGTACTTGAGGCTACTGTTGTATCGTGACTAAGTCACGGCTGAAGGGGTTGTGCCTAACAATGCCCTTCAGCCAAGACTTATTCACAATACAGCACAGCCTCTCGTACCTTATTGCTTACATAAATAATATAAAATAAATTGAGACAAACTCTTGAAAATAGTTTTAAAAATAGTATGCCAGTTTGTCTTAGGCATGAACAAATGAAGGAAGGAAGGAAGGAAGGAAGGAGGAAGGAAGAAACAAATGAACGAATGAATGAACGAACGAACATGTAGATTCTAGAATCTTTATAGTTTAGGCATTTCTGGCTCTTAACTGAAAAGTGGGACTTATGTTCCTATATTGATAAGAGACTGGGTTGTCTCCTATTCTTCATTCCTATCTCTGGCCTTATTAAGTCTTTAATTTCTATCCAAAATCATTTAATATATTTGAAGTAAAAGAATAAAATTCATTATGTTTATACAAGGTGAGTGAAGTAATCATTAATTAACGTCATGTCTAAAGAGGTGTTTTAAGAGGGCTTCAGTCATGTGAAAATTCTGAGTAAATATATATAACCTTTTCTGAATAAGTAAAAGACAAAGAATCTCCCTTAATGGATTATTCCACTTTTCTTGCAATTAACTCTTACTCAAACACAATTAGGTTTTTCCTTTTCTTTTTTTTTTCTACTCGTTATCAGTAATCCAAGACTGTCACGGTGTAGCTATAAAGAGATGAATTAGTGCTTATCATGTTGAATATTCAGATCATTTCCCTGCACTTCCCCTGGAACATTGCCCTGTCAATCAAACACTGAGTGCACAACCTCCACCGCCACATCTCTTTATTGCCTTCCCAACAAACTGATATACAGAAGCGCAAGGGAGTTGTGATTGGAGAGGAGTGCTGGAGAGAGAGAGAGCAATAGAGAAATAAAGGAGGGGGGTGGGGAACGTCAAAACCAGAGACAAGCTGAATTGTTATGCTACTAAGGGATGAATGCATTTTGATTCATGTATTACCCAGAAATAAATAAATATACTTTGGTGAAGAGATGGATTAGTCTAAATGTGTATGGGGAGGGATACACAGGAGAGTGGGATAAATAAACAAGTCTCTCATCTTCATGTATGCAGCAGGTCACAATCTAGCCGATCACAATCTATCTACTGAACATCAGAAGAATCTGAATCACTTTATTTACCCATGGAAGTATATGTCAGAAACTCACTTGGTCACCAGTAAGATGAGAGTGCAGGAGGGGAAACACTTCAAATACGAAACAAGGACAATCACAAAGCTCTACCATCAACACGTGTGTAAACTTGTTTACTATCATATGTCCTTATTTTTCAGTGAAATATATATATATATATATATATATATATATATATATATATATATATATATATATATATATATATATATATACACACACACACACACACACACACACACACACACACACACACTATATTGCCAAAAGTTTTGAGACGCCTGAATTTATGTGCACATGGACTTTAATGGCATCCCATTCTTAATCAGTTGTTTAATATGGAGTTGGCCCACCCATTGCTGGCTCGCAGTCTCTAATTCATCCCAAAGGTTTTCTATCGGGTTGAGGTCAGGACTCTGTGCAGGCCAGTCAAGTTCCTCCACACCAAGCTCGCTCATCCATGTCTTTATGGATCTTGCTTTGTGCACTGGTGCACAGTCATGTTGGAACAGGAAGGGGCCATCCCCAAACTGTTCCCACAAAGTTAGGAGCATGAAATTGTCCAAAATGTTTTGGTATGCTGAAACACTAAGTGTTCCTTTCACTGGAACTAAGGGGCCAAGCCCAACCCCTGAAAAAAAAAAAAAAAAAAAAACACACACACCATAATCCCCCCTCCACCAAACTTTACATTTGGCACAATGCAGTCAGGCAAGTACCGTTCTCCTGGCATCCGCCGAACTCAGACCCGTCCATCGGATTGCCAGACAGAGAAGTGTGATTTGTCACTCCAGAGAACACGTCTCCACTGCTCTAGAGTCCAGTGGCGGCGTGCTTTACACACTGCATCTGACGCTTTGCATTGCACTTGGTGATGTAAGGCTTGGATGCAGCTGCTCGGCCATGGAAACCCATTCCATGAAGCTCTCTACGCACTGTTCTTGAGCTAATCTGAAGGCCACACGAAGTTTGGAGGTCTGTAGCTATTGAAGTTGGCGACTTCTATTATATATATATATATAATATATAAGGGACAAAAAATTAGCCTATATGGCTAAATTGTGTACATTTACTTGATAGACCCAAGTGCTCATGTCAATTAGTGTGTATATATATATATATATATATATATATATATATATATATATATATATATATATATATATATATATATATATATATATACAGTATATATGATGTATGTCTGTCCCTGTATGATAAAGCCAATATAATACTGTACTCGATTATATGATAAGCTCCACCTTAAAAACATTAAAGTGCCTGTAAAGTCAATTCTGAGCGTGGTTTCAGCTTTTTTCAAGATTTTGATAACTTATTTCATTAACTTGCCGGTTTTTTTAATCATTCAAATTTGGCTGGGTGGTTAATAACACATTTTTCTGTGGTGTGGCAAACTCAGAACACATATTTTAATATGGCTTTACAGGGCCTTTAATGACCTTGCACTTTTCTAAGTCTGTGAATTAAAAAATTATCCAAAAATAGAAATAGCCAAATAAAATGATATGAATAATGTCTGATAAACCTATTTTGTGTGCACAATTTACTTAAAATTGTATACATAAATAAATCATTTCAATCAATCAATCAATCAATCAATCAATCAATCAATCACTTTTCTTCAGTTCATTCTTTTTGGATGTTTTGTAAAGCCTCTAGCAAAGGGTCAATTTAACAAGCTTTCTGTGTTAATTCTGTAAGAAGAACAAACATATATATATATATATATATATATATATATATATGTGTAAAAAATGTCTAAACCACTTTTTTGTGCTTTCTATCTCCCTCACCCCATCAGGTGATCTGTTTGACAACTCACTCTGTTTTGATGGATTATACCGTCAGGAAGTGCCATCACTGGCCTCTACCTTCATCTCTTAATTCCCTGGAGAAATGTATGCACAGCTCCAGTGATCCAACTTTCTAACCCTGACCTAACAGGCAAACACCCTCTTTATGAGAAATAATGTACAGAGAAATAATATTGGAAGGGGATCTGTATGACCCTTAATGATATATTTCATTCTCTGAATTACTTGTCCAAGGTACCAGCTCTGTGTCAGGCTCTGGGGGAGAACGGAGAAATGGGTTTAAGCCCCGATTTGGATGTTGTGCTCCTGTTCATAAATAATGCAGTTCAAGACAGCATCTAAGACTGAGAGAGCTGAGAGGAGTCATTAAAATGAACCTCTCCCTCACTCTTTGTCTTTTTGTGCAAGGAGCATACTCTGTGTTATTTATTTATTGATTTTGAGCATTACCATTCTCTCTTATCTCTGAAACTCAAGAGGATCACTAACAAAAGCCCAGCTTTATGTATACTTACACAAGGCCTATCAAACTCTCTTCTGCCCTGTTTGACATGATATCCTTAGAGATTATATGGACTCTGTCCAATAGATTGAAACCAAAGCATCCTCTGTTATGCAGGATGCGTAGTATAATTTTTATTTTATATTCTTCTTGTCTAAAAAAATGTGCAAGAAGATAAAAAGCATCTGCATCTGTAGAGTTATTCATACTCAATTAGGTTTTACATCTTTACATATTTCATAATGTTTCACATAACACTTCTTAAAAGTTTTATTTGCAATACTACACCATGGCAAAAGAAATAATATTTCACCCAAGTTGTGAATGTGAGCTTGTAGTTTGAATTGAATGTGATGAGGAAAAAAAGACGCGCCACAATGTAGCTATTGTTAGCTAAAACTTTTAAAAATAATTTTCAGTAATTAAAATGAAGACAAAATAAAATGTAATATGAAAACTTGTAAAATTAGAAATGTTGCCTTGGCAACTAATTAAAATGTTTAAGTTGAAGTATAACTAAAATGGACATAAAAATGAATAAAAAAAAAAAAAAAAAAAAAAAAGAGAAAAGCATACAATTATTAAAAATAAAAATTAAAACGAAAACTGAAAATATAAAAGCTAATTCAACATATTAATAAATACAATAACAGTAAATAAATAAATAAACTAAAATAATGCTGTTGTGTCACAAAATAATGATAGGAAAACAGCTTTCCATTGAGTTTCATCACAAAAGCAAACACAAAGTGCGAGTAGTCTAGTCTGATTGACATGCAAATCACTCTTGTGAGTCAGTTCTGTTAATGTATCATTCAGAAAGCCTCTAGTCTGAATCAGTCTTAACTTCATGAGTTCATGATAACTCTTACACTTTCCACTATAGTGTGATCACATTGCTGTGGGAACCCTCCATTATCCAGCTCAGAAATCACTCTGGCCTATCTATCCATCTGTCTAATCATTGTCTCCTCTTCCCTCTTCTTTTCTAACAGCTAAATGGCAAAGTTCAGCATCCATGGTCACCATTTTTTGTGAGACACTTAATGCGTGTCTTTCTACTCTAGTGCTCCTGTCATTCTCTCGCTGTGAGTTTTCTGGCTGACATGTGAATGCACTGGTCCCCTGGGCTAAATGCTGAGAGGGCTGACAGGAAGACGTTCACACACATAAAGATGGCAAACACACTCAACCGCAGACGCTCACTATGAGACTTCTGTGTCCATAACTACTCAGGGCTAATGGAGAATGCTGGTTTTCATATCTATACACTTCATACAGTACAAACCATTCAACTTGAAATTTGTTTTGTAACAAGAGGCCATTGATTTACTTTTTGCTGCTAAATTTCACAGATACTGAAAGTTACTTAATTTAATTCAATGAAGCCAGAAGAAAAATATGCAGATATTCTGCACATGTGAATCTATTGTGCTTGGTTGAGTGGTTGCAGTAATTGACATGCTTCAATAATTTGTCGAAACATAGAATAAGTGTGTGCCAAATTGGATAGTGAATTTATCTCTGAAGAACCTGGCCATTATCTTCAGTCCCCTCTTTGTCAGAACAATTGAGAGTGAGAACCACTTTACTAGGTGATCCTTGCATTGTTTTTTCCTGCTAAACATTAACTGCATCAGCTAGAGCATTAAGTAGTTAATTTGCATGGTAATTCTGTACATGTAATGGAACAAATAATCAATAAACCACCAATGAAATGTATAAAACAAGAATTCTTTCTAAAACAAGAATAGCATAACATGCTTTCACTGGGCTGGTGGACTACTAAAACATGCAGCTCTAGTCTTCATTTACCCTACTGTGTGCTGACAATAAGCCTGTCAATAATTCATTTTACTGCACCTGGCTTTATAAGAATATGAATGTAGAACAAGAAATAAAAATAAGAAAAAAACAACCAAAAATGTATTAAAAGTGAAAGTGCTCAGCACTCTAAGGCCGTATGTCCACCGAAGCAGGTTCCCCCCCCCCAGAAGCTAGCGTATTTTCCAAATGTTTTCAATGGGAGTGCTGCGTTTTTTTTAAAATGGCAGCAACATGACGAGGCCCTAAAGGTGATGATACACGGGGCAACTTTTTGAGCAATGTTGCCGGGCAATGTTGCCGAGCAACGTTGCTTGGGCACTTTCCCACTGAGAATGAGCAACAAATATATATCTGGATACGTTAGATCGGTTGTGGGCAATTTTTTGAGATCCTCCAATCAGAATGTTAGCAGCCGATCACGTGACCGGTTCGGAGATTTCAGAAAAAATTCAAACAAGATGGTGGCCTCTCAGCGGCAGTGGAACGGAGAAAAGGAGTGTGAACTTTTATCTTTTTACGCTAGTAAGTTGTCATGCGTCAACCCAAAACAGGGAATTTACCTCATATATTGCTTAAAATACCAACAACTGTCCGAAAGTAATGTGTGTATGCTGTAATGAAGCTATTGAATGATTTCAGTTAAATACTAAAAAGACGGGATTTTTCAACGTCTGTAGTAGCGTAGGCTGTAGGGCATTTGACATTTGAATAGCTTTTGATGCGATCGACGCGGGTTCGAATCCGCCTTTTGCCGAACTAGCTCTTCTCCCTTTTCCTGTCACAAATCAGATCGGAAAGGCATTTATTTTTAATAAAAATGAAGAAAATATTTGAAAAGTTGAAATAAAGTGCCTAACAAGTGTTTATAATAAAGTATTTATTGAGTTGGCAATAGATTTGCTCCTCTCTGATTAGTTGCTGCCAACTGTCTGTTGCCCTAATTAGTTGCCCTGTGTCTCATCAGGTTGCCTGTTGACAGCAACATTCCCCAGCAACATTGCTCAAAAAGTTGCCCCATGTATCATCACCTTAAGCGGCTATTTCATGCTAAGCTCTGAGCGCTCAACGTTTTTACCAGGTCCCCGAGAGTTGAAAAATGTCCAACTTTGAGTAAAACGCAGCGCTCAAAATTGTCATTTTTTACCCAGCTGTCCAATCACAGTGGAGGAGGGTCGGGACAAATAACACATCGATCAACCGTCACATTCTGCTTGAACAATGATATCAAATGACAGCAACAAGCATATCTTATAATCCAAAACTAGAGCCAGAGCAAGTATTTTACATTATTTCAACATTTTTATATTCAGAAACAAATATCAGACATGTGAAATCAGATATTAGAAGCATTTCCGCAGATATTCCATATTATGACACATATAGTATCTCAACTGGGAAAAAAAAGAAAAAAAAAGTCACATGGCCTTTTCAGAAGAGCTCTGCTGTTTTCAGCTGGCTTTGGTGGACACACGACATAAGGTTGCTATTTTGGCACTATTTTGAGTGCACGTAAAGGGTTAGTTCACCCAAAAATGAAATTTCTGTCATTAAGTACTCCCCATCTTGTTGTTCTAAACCCGTACGAACTTTGTTCATCTTCAGAACACAAACTAAGATAGTTTTGATGAAATCCAAGTTTTTTTTTTTATTTTTTTATCCCCCATAGAAAGCAACGTAATTACCATTATTCAAGATCCAGAAAAGTAGTCAACGTGACTACAGTTGTTTAACCTTGATGTTATGAAGCAACAAGAATACGTTTTGTGCGCAAAAACAAAACTAAAATAATGACTTTATTCAACAATTTCTTCTCTACCCCGTCAGTCTCTTATGCAGTTGACGCAGTGAACGCAATATTGAGCCTGTGTTCGGACGTAGAACATGGAAGTGCTGTCACTTAATGACAGAAATGTAATTTTTGGTTGAACTAACCCTTTAAAAATGTACAGCAGTAATTAAATTGAAGTTTTTCAATATAAATAGTTTGAGACTTTGAGGTGTTTGAGGTGATCTTGAGACTGTACACCTCACCTGTGTTTTTGGCTACAGTATTTTGAAATCTACTTTTGTACAGTATTACAGTATTTTACAGTAACATACACTACCGTTCAAAAGTTTGGGGTTAGTAAGATTTTTAATTTTTTTTTTTAAAGAAATATCTTATATTTACCAAAGGTGCATGTATTTGAATAGCGAAAACCATGATACATTTTTTTTTTTTTTTAGGATTCTTTGATGAATAGAAGCAGCCTTTATTTGAAACGGAAATCTTTTGTAACATCATAAATGTTTTAACTATCACTTTTGATCAATTTTATGCACCTTACCACACATTTTTGAATGGTCACGTACAGTATTTCACTCACCTGTTTGTACTTTAGTAATTGGAGTGACAAGTTTCTTATTCCACTACGGCAGGTTCTCCGATTTTTCCATTGAGCTCAGGAAGCACTGTAAATCCACTTTGATGAAAAGCTGTTTTTCTTGCCTCAGATTACAAGTGGAGCCCAGCCTGTCTAAATCTTATTGCTAGCACTTTACCCGGGCCTGGGGCAGCATTAAACCTGTCTCGCACTTAAAATGGAGAGCCTCGCTCTTTATCCTGCAAAAAAGCCAACTGCACAAGAAGCGCTCTTTACTGAGAACGAGAATTGAAACTTTTATCTTGGAATAGGTTGGGGCCCAACAGCACATAGTATTTATCCTGACAGATCACAGGGGTGCGAGAGGGAGAAAGAGAGGCAGAAAGAAAGAGAGAAAAATAAATCTATAGAGGGTAGAGTGGCTGAATGGGTCCCCAGAAGAGTCCTGCGCTCAATGCTGCAGTCTTCATCAAAGGCCATCTTCAAACAGCACAGCTCAGCTGGAGCATGCCAATTTGATCACTTTAGAACATGCGGCCCACTCACAGCTCCAGTTTTGAAATGCCTTGTCAACATTGATTAGCCCACTGTGAATGTGAGATCTCTGCTCCTATGAGAGACACAGCTGCCTACTCCAAGAACAAATGACATTTCTCTGATGTCACAAAGTGCCAGACAACATTTGCTGCCCTTTTCTTCCTCTTGCTCACTTTCTTCTTCTTCTTTGCTGATTATCAGCCACCTCTTCATCCCATATATCTAATGTTCTAGATACTGATACAGTGGCAAAAAAACTCAACCTCTAAGCCCTTGCATTTCATCTAGAGGAAGTAACCCATGCCCAATTAATGCTGGCAGACACATAGCATGTGACTGTCGACAGACAGTGTGTGATTCCATCTGCCCGGTCTGTCTAGCTTGATCCAGGCAGGGAAGGAAGGAAGAGGACCATATGGACTCTACCCTTTCCTAGCCACGCAGCTGGAGTCGTGCGATGCGGATCAACACCATCTCACATCTGGAGAAGGCCAGGAGCCAATAATTATCTACTGCCATTCTGTCATGCACACATCATGTAGGTTGAGAACAGATGATCCTGCATGTCCACTACAGGCCATAATGAGAGCTAATCAATTTTTTCCATGTAATGTAATGGCCTTGTGCTGAAGTTAAAGCCACAGTCTGCACTGTAAAAAAATGATTGCATATTAACTAAAAGATTGTAAAAATGCTACATTTAAAAAAAAAAAAAAAAAAAAAAAAAAAAACTCATTTGTTTAACAGTAAGCTCCCTTGCTATATATGAGGAAAAACCTTAATATTAAACCTTACATTTCATGTCATTCTGCACTAAAATACTGTTAAATGTACTGTTTTTGGAAGTAAAAGTCATAAACTATCAGTATTCCCTATGTTAGTAGTTCCCAATCCTGGTCCTGGACGCACCCCAACACTGCACATTTTGCATGTCTCCTTAATCAAACACACCTGATCCAGGTCATCAGCTTATTATTAGAGATTCCAAGACCTGAAAAGGGTGTGTCAGAGAAAGGAGACATGCAAAATGTGCAGTGTTGAGGTGCCTCCAGGACCAGGATTGGGAACCACTGCCCTATGTGATGCTCCACATTTGATGTTTTTTTCATGTTAACTGTTTCTTCTAAGTTTTTTTTTTTCATGCCATATGTTGTTAATGTTTATTGCATTAGTTTAGTGTCATTTGTGTTACTATGATTAGTGTTTTGTATTTGTGTGCATGACAATGTGTGCACCTTCTATTTATTAGTATTTAACTCAGCTTATGGTAAAGCTAATTGTGATGAACTTTAATTCACCATGTGGCTTTCTAGCAAGCGTGACCTTGCTAATCCAGCAGAAAAGGGCAGTTGGATTTACTTTTTTTTTTTTTGGTAAATTACAGTTTTAGAGCCTGTCCACACAGAGACATGCTTAGCTGTATACGTAAATATTTTTTGTATTGTATCTGTGTTTCGTCCAGATGGATCCAACGTTTTGGGAGCCTGAAACTGCTATTTTTTAAAACCGCGGGTCCCAGAGTGGATAAATCTGAAAACACCACCCTTGCATTTTCATGTGTACAGACAATCCGTATATTTTGTGCAACGATGATGTCATCAGCCCACGTCTCGACCCTAGTCAGACATCGCTATGTCACGTAACATCAACAACAACAACAATAGCGGACTACATGCTTGTGTTTGTGCTGCAGAAGCTACCAAGCCTATTAGCTTTATTACTAAGCTTTACTAAAGTTTGTATACAGCGCACAAGGTTTATGCACATTCTCCAAGTCTTATCTTCTGTTTTCAAACGCATAAAGTTTAACATTATCATGTTGTGACAACACAAAGAAAATCGACAAAGATGCTGGGTCAGATTTGGAGTAATATCCCAGACCTTCTGCTGACATTTTGTTCATCATATCACTGGAAAGAAAAAGCCAGCAAGATTTACCGTTCAATTACAATAGTAAAACTTTCAGCCTGTCTTACCCTCTAACTCACGAGAGAAACCAAAATAATACCTTTGGGGTAGAGATATCCTCACAGCCTTTGACTACAAAAAAAGGAAGGGGTGGAAGGTTATTAAAAATCCAAGTCTTTCATAAATGGAGAAGAGGGAAAAAACATATCTCTGGAGAATACAGAGAGAGCCACTAGCAGCTTTTTATCTTTGCACAGCTGAATTTCAATAACTCAAAGAGGATGTGGGCAGAGGAAGCTGTGGGCAGTTTTGCTGTCACAAACACGTAATAGAGTGGTCAGAGTGCTGTTAGAATGATGCATTCTGGGACAGTAACAGCACTGAGGAGCTGCATGCTTTGAGATTACTGAGGAGGAGGAACTATATATATATATATATATATATATATATATATATATATATATATATATTCACACATATCGTTAGCCTCATAGCATAATTGCCTAAGTCATTTTTTGACCAAATTGTGATATCTGCCTTTGAAATATGATCTGGGAAATTATGCTATGAGGCTAACGATATGCAAGAATTGGTCAAATTTGAATTGAAGAATAATTTACTGAAATTTAATTCAAAGAAATGCCGCAGTTACAGAACAGAGAAGTCTCATTAGTCCAAAAAATAACAAAATGGACAAGAATAGGTAACTTCTCTTCTTGGGTGTTATATTTAAATGCCTATTTAATGCTATGGGGCTCTATTTTTAACACTATGGGGTGAACTAAAGAACTCTGACAAATGAAGTGGACAATAAATAGAATTAAATTTACAATTCTATATCTGTTTATTATCTCTTTTTAAACTTAATTCAAAAAGCTTTCTCATTACACTTCTGAATGGTGCACAAGCCTGATGTAAAGAGAGATTTTTTTTTTTTTCAGCATCAACTGCCTAAATATACAGTAGATGTAGGTATTCAGCTTATGCCAGAGTGCACAAATATTGCTAAAGCTGCTTTTGAGCAGTGATTTGTCTTATCTTTTTCCCTCCTTGGTGTTTAAACATGTGTCTTTGATTGATTGCAACTCAAAATAGAAATGTGAGGGAGTTGCCAAGTGGATGTTTTGATTAATTGTGTTGTTTTCTGTGTACAAACACTGAGAATCAGATTAAAGGGAAAGTAATGGTAATACGCACAACTACAGAAGAAAATACACATGTAAAGCCGTTTTCTAAAGTTTAAAAGAAGAAAATTACTTTGAAAACACTGCATTTGCCACTGTTTCCTTAGAAACCTAAAATGTGCTCTTCTTTCTTTGCACCCTCAAAGTCACAAAATGGACTGAAAAATTGCTGTCCGTGGTTCTGAAATAAGCTCTCAGCTGCTGTCCATGGTGCTTAAATAGCCAAATAGCTCACAGTTTCTATTGCTCACTGTGGTACAGTATTACGTGACATAATCCACTTTGGACAATGTTGTGTCAGTGCAGGTGTCAGCTGCTTCTGCCTGTTTCTAAAATGTATGGCATGGAGGTACATTGGCTCTTAATTAACACTGGGAAAAAAAGGCTCATGTGTCCCTTGTTACTCTCTCATTCAAGGCTTGCATGTCTAGTGGTGTGATGCAAACAGGCCTGCACGCACACCATCTCCATTACCTTACTCTTTAGAGGCTGTCCCTGCTTCCTCAAACACGCATGGAGAAAGCACTGCAGGTTATGCACTCTAATTGTGTGAAGTGAAATGGCTCAAACGCATTGGAGGAGTGAGGGAACTGAGATAGAGTTAATAGGTGCCACAGTGCTGACAGAGAAAGAGAGAGGGGAGGGGGGGTGAAGAATTGGATGGAAAGGAATGCAGTAGAGAGGCTGTTAACTAGATAGCTAAACAGAAGTTTGGGGTTAGTAAGGCATTAAGAAAAAAAAAATGCATTAAGCAAGGACACATTAAATTGATAAGTAACCCTAAAAACATTTATAATAGTACAAAATATTTAAATTTCAAATAAATGGTGTTCTTTTGAACTTTCTATTTATTGAAGAATCCTGAAAAAATGAAAAATGTATCATGGTTTCCACAAAAATATTAAGCATCACAACTGTTTTTTTTTTTTTTTTTTTTTTCCATTGATAATAATATTTCTTGAGCACCGCACCAAATGAGTATAATAGAATGATTTCTGAAGGATCATGTGAAGACTGAAGAATAGAGTAATGGCCATCACAGGAATATTATATTTTAAAATAATATTATAATTTATAACATATTATATTATATTATATTATATTATATTATATTATATTAAAATTATAATTAATATAATATATATATAATATAATATAATATAATATAATATAATATAATATAATATTTTAAATATAAAATAGGTGCATAATAGTAATTAGTAAATTGTTATTTTATAAGTTTTAATAATATTTCACACTATTACTATTTTTGACTTACTGTGTTTTTGATCAAATAAATGCAGCCTTGGTGAAGTCTCTTCCAAAAACATTAATTAAAAAAAAAAAAAAAAAAAAAAAAAAAAAAAACCTTACAGATCTTACAAATCTTACAGACCCCAAACTTTTGTGATAAAATACTGGATATATAAAATATATCCAATATATTTGTGGGCAATAATATATTATCCAATAAAATATTGGATAAAATACTAAGCACAATATGTAGTGATGGAAAACATCATATATGCAGTACTGTGCAAAAGTTAAGCTTGTTAGTATTTTCATCAAAAAAAAAAAAAAAAAAAAAAAAGGGAAAAGAAAGAAAGAAAGAAAGAAAGAAAGAAAGCTTTTAAGTCAGTTATTTATATATGTTTCTGTAGTGTGTCAGTTGAAATAGCAGCATGCATTCCTATATAATTGTAATAACCCAGTGATATTTTTGTATGCACATGAGGCCTCATTTATAAAGCGTGTGTATGCACAGATTTGATCTTAGAGTGTGCGTACGCTTAAATCCACGCCAACGCTCATATTTATAAAACTGGTCTTTGATGTGAAAAAGTGCTTAGAACCACGTCAGGGTCAGAGCAGACATGTGTTTTCACTGTCAGATTACTGCAGGGTTTTGGAAATCTAAGCTATTCTTGCAGCTCGCTAAGGATTTGGATGATGACTATTGATCTTTTATATGTAAATTACATTAATTAGGTGTCGTTTACAACACGGAGAACTGAAACCATTCAGCTGCGCGTTCAAGATCATTTGCGATTTATAGATTTCAAATCCGAAAGAGAGGCATACGCACGTTTTCTATGTTCATCCTATGAATCAAACATGCGTACTTCGGAGAAATGATCGTAAGATCTAATTTAGGACTGATTCTGCGCAACATTTTATGAATGAGGCCCAAGGAGTCTGACAACAGCTGGTATGCTAAACATGGAGATCTGATCTCACCATCATCAAATCTGTCTGTGATTACCAGAAGAAACTAAGAAACTAAATCCAGATGAACTTCAGCAACGTCTCCAAGACATTTGAAAAACCTACCAGCAAAGCTACAGTACTGTGAAAAGTTTTAGGCGCTTGTGTAAAAAAAAAGGATGCTTCCAAAAATAATGTCATAAATAGATTTTATTAATCAATCAACTTCTATTAAAGGGTTAGTTCACCCAAAAATGAAAATTCTGTCATTAATTACTCATGTCGTCATGTCGTTCCACACCCGTAAAGACCTTCGTTCATCTTCGTAACACAAGTTAAGATATTTTTGATGAAATCTGTGAGCTTTCTGGCCTCTGATAGACTGTAACACAGTTGCCACTTTCAAGGCCCAGAAAGACATTGTTAAAGGTGCCCTCGAATGAAAAATTGAATTTATCTTGGCATAGTTAAATAACAAGAGTTCAGTACATGGAAATGACATACAGTGAGTCTCAAACTCCATTGTTTCCTCCTTCTTGTATAAATCTCATTTGTTTAAAAGACCTCCAAAGAACAGGTGAATCTCAACATAACACCGACTGTTACGTAACAGTCGGGGTGTACGCCCCCAATATTTGCATATGCCAGCCCATGTTCCCAACATTATGAAAGGCATTAGACAAGGGCAGCCAGTATTAACGTCTGGATGTGCACAGCTGAATCATCAGACTAGGTAAGCAAGCAATAACAACAGCGAAAAATGGCAGATGGAGCGATAATAACTGACATAATCCATGATATCATGATATTTTTAGTGATATTTGTAAATTCTAAATTTGAATTTGTCTTTCTAAATGTTTCGTTAGCATGTTGCTAATGTACTGTTGAATGTGGTTAAAGTTACCATCGTTTCTTACTGTATTCACGGAGACAAGAGCCGTCGCTATTTTCATTTTTAAACACTTGCAGTCTAATTCATAAACACAACTTCATTCTTTATAAATCTCTCCAACAGTGTAGCATTAGCCGTTAGCCACGGAGCTCAGCCTCAAATTCATTCAGAATCAAATGTAAACAATATAACAGTATACAATACTCACATAATCCGACGCATGCATGCCGCATGCATGACGAACACTTTGTAAAGATCCATTTGAGGGTTATATTAGCTGTGTAAACTTTGTTTAGGCACTGTTTAAGGCAAGCGCGAGCTCCGTGGGCGGAGAGCACGAGATTTAAAGGGGCCGCACAGCATAAATCGGCTCATATTTAATGATGATCCAAAACAGGCAGTTGAAAAAAATAATTTAAAAAAATCTATGGGGTATTTTGAGCTGAAACTTCACAGACACACAACTTCAGGGGACACCTTAGACTTATATTACATCTTGTAAAAAAACGTTCGATTGCACCTTTAACATAGTCAATGTGACTACAGTGGTTCAACCTTAATGTTATGAAGCGACGAGAAACTGTTGAATAATGTATTATTATTATTATTATTATTATTATTATTATTATTTGTGCACAAAAAAAGTATTCTTTTCGCTTCATAACATTAAAGTTAAACCACTGTATAGTCACATGGACTATTTTAACAATGTCTTTACTACCTTTCTGGGCCTTGTAAGTGGTAATTGTGTTGCAGTCTATTGGAGGCCAGAAAAGTAGCTTTGCAGGTCAGTTTCTTCAAGTGTCTTTGAGATATCGCCGCAGTTCTTCTGGATTTAGTCTGTCTCAGTTTTTTCTGTTTCTTCATGTAATCACAGACAGACTCAATGATGGTGAGATCAGATCTCTGTACCAGCTGCTGTCAGACTCCTTGTTCCTACAAAAATCTCACTGGATTATTATAATTAATGGCAAAATTAATGTTTGAAAATGTAAACTGATATTTCCTACTGACACACTATTGCAAAATATATAAATAACTGGCTTAAAACCAATTTGTTTTTTGTTTTGTTTTTTGGTGAAAATGCCTTTTGCACGGTACTGCACACATTTTTCTTTTTAATCACTTTATCACAAAGCAAAGCAAACACGGAGTGAATTTTAAATCATTTCAGTACTTTGGTTTGTGTGGTTGCTGACATTTTTGCTGTCTGCAGATGACATAACTTTCAAAAATCAAAAATGAACTTTCTTATATAGCAGTAGACTTTCTTATATAGAGTGTAAGTATCCTTACACTCATCTGCTAACATGATCTTTTTAGACATGAATTTTCATATCCACCTCTGTGTCACCATAATTAGTCCATGATTGCTCTAATAACAGTGCAGGATTGGAAGAGAGAGAAATAAACAAATCTCCTCGTTCATTTTGAATCGCCTCGTGAAAAGACTGGCACTCAAAATTTCCACTCATTTTAATTATTTAGGGTTAAATGCTAAGGAAGCAAAAGTGATGGTCTTAACAGCTCAAGATAGGCCACATTACATGCACTTTATATGACCATATGTTAGTTTGTTCACAGACAGTACATGCATTTCTACTATGGATTCAAATTTTCCCCTTTTACTACCACATCTAAAAAGCACTTTCATTATGCATCCAAACATTCATTGAAAAGCAAACGCAAAAGAACTGTGACAGGAAAAGCCCCCTTAAGTGTGATTGAAATCATCCAGAGACCACCTGTATGTTTCTCATGCAACTTTACATTTCCAACCCCTCCAGTCAAGTGAGTCGAAATCATGACACATTCTTTCACAGACCGCTGGCTTGCCCAGGGATGGAACATGTTTACACATATCTGTGCATCTAGCTGATTATTTCTAGAGAAGTGTCCCCCACATCAGTTGCCTGCTTCCAAAAACAAAGTCATTCAAGTGAGGGCATATCGTCATCCTGTAGCTACACGCAGACATAATCCTTATCTTCAGCGTCACTGCTGAACAGTTTCTGATAGCCTGTCTCAGTCTAGTTTTCTACTAGAAACCGGAAAAACAAAAGTCTCCATCAAAGTAGTTTCTTGGAAACAGTGATTGCGTTCTTCTGCGTCAAAAATATTTTCTATATATCATTTTTAAAATTATTAATGGCTCACTCCTACTGATTTTTTGGTGGTCGTGACCCAAAAATCAGTCAAAGGTCTGTTCAGGGTTATGAAGAATAGATGAAAACAATGCTTAATGCAAATCTCGAAATTCAATTTAACCATATAATTCTGTTTAGTTGGGACAATAAAATAAATAATCTGATCTACTCTTAAAAAAGGGGGATAAAAAATGTTTTTCTTGACATTAAAGGTGCTAAAGAGGTTCTTTTTGTCGACTGAGTTTTTGAAATGAGCGCATGGGTAAGAACAACCCCCCTCCTTCACAGCTCATTTAGAGGGAACGCCTCCCAAAACTTGTGCACGAGTATCGGAACACGAGTGTTTACCACCGGCATTCGCTGTGTTATTAAGCCGGGCACACATTTAACGACTAGCTAAAACATTCTGACTATGCTCAACATACAGCGATTGTTTCCTGCTCCTGAAGCAGATTTATATACTTTCACTGAAAACTACTGGCTCTGACTGGACGCGTTTGAGCGTGATCAGTCATAAGTATCAATTTACATTCATAATCGGCCTTACACTTAAAGCCGCGCACACACTTAGTGGATTCATTATGTTGGACTCACCGCAGGTAACTCATAATCTGCAGTTGTTACTCCTGTCTCCTGACAAAAATATTGCATGCAGCGCCTGTGGAGTGTGGAAAGTTACTGGAGCACGCAGCCGCGCGTCTCTCACATGGATCGTCATGGCAGTGATTGACAAGCCAGAGGGCCAATCCGCGCACGTCTCTCACAAGGAACGTAATGGCAGTGATTGACAAGCCAGAGGGCCAATCGTTTACGCGATGATCGCGTAAACGATTGACTGATGTTTTTAAGGCCCTACTTCGTGCACAGATGATGTATATTAATATTATTACTTTCAGTGCACCTAATAAATAGTATTTTATCAGTTAGTAAAGACAGTTTCAAGTAATATTGCAAAAATGTATAAAACAAAACATCCTCTTTAGCACCTTTAAGACATCACATTTAGTCAAACTAGGTAGAAGCAGCCAAAGTAGGTTGGCATTCCCCCATTCTCAAACCATAAAACTACACATGGTACAAATAGAAAGAAAAAAACATTGCTATACTATACTATATGTATTATCCACCTCTCTCTTTTTGCAACTGGTGTAACATAAGATTAGCCATTTAAGCAACCTAATGCCTTAACACTAAGTTAAATGTGTTATGAAGCCTTCACTTGCTTATGATCATTTAAGTGCTTTTCAGAGGCAATGTGCAATTCTCTGTTAAAGGAGTAGGACAGACCTGTCATAACATAAGCTCATACACTTAGGTCTTAACATGTTTGATAACATGAAAATGAGATCATGAATGTGTTAGTTCATCAGTGCAGACACAAATGTAGATTTTTTGGTAACAATAGCAATGGCTGTCCAAACTGTCATTTTGCAAATGATGAAATCTGATGTGTTTGTTCAGACATTGTAGTCAATATCCTTCCTGGGTATCTATATTAGTCACTAGTAATGATGTCAGCACAATCACAAGAGGCTCTTATACAACATCCGAGTGTCGCTATCAGAGTGAAAACAGGAAAGTTCCTCCGTTCATGGCAAGACGTCAGCATGACATCTTGCCACAGTGCTGAGGTGCATGAGAGAACATAAAGGTCAAAAAATTACTGACCTATGCAATAAATGTCACATGGCTCTCCATATGATGAAAGAATGAACAATAATGACTTTGAGGCAGTGGCAGACAATTTCACACACTTTGACGATCTAAGCGCATGGTGCACTTTGGGCGTGTCCGAATCCACTTTTGCTAGTTAACGACAGAAAAAATGGTCAGCGCGCCAGGTACATGGTCCAAAAGGGTTGTACCTATTCTCTTAATGAGTCATCGGTGTGTTTTGGGTGTAACATGCAATAAACCAATCAGAGTGGCATCTCCCATTCCCTTTAAAAGCCAGGTGCGCTTGCACCATGGTGGATTGCTATTTACATGGCGGAATACAGACACTTGTATTTATTTATATTTATTACTTTGTGGGGTCCAGAAGACCCCACAAAGTACGAAAGATACGTAATGTTTGACTTTGTGGGGTCCTTTATTTGGACCCCAAAAGGACAAAATCTTTTATATGAGACTAAATGTTGACTCAATTTACTATCATCCTTCCCTACACTATACCTAAACCTACACTCTAAAAAAATAAAACATTGGTTCAACAACAAAAAAAATATATATATGTTAACGTTTTCCACTAGAATTTTTAACTTAAGCCAATTGGGAGAATTACATTAATTCAAAGCAATATTTTGAGTTGATCCAACATAACGTTTTAAGTAAGGTGAAGACGTTTTTTTTTTGCCACAATAAAAACACATTTATAAGTAACATGAACTTAATAATTGTCAACATGAATTCAACTATTTAAGTTGATCCAACATAATGTTTTAAGTAAGGTGAAGACGCTTTTTGGACACAATAAAACGCATTTGTAACATGAACTTACCAAGCACCGCTTGTCACCATGATGGTAAATCTCCAAAAACCCACATTAACAGAAACTCTTCTAAATTAGCATAACAAAACACTAATCACTGCTAAATCTCCCTTACCATTAATCTTGTGCAAAAAACATTATATAACACTTAATTTTAGCATTTACTCTCGCTTTCAAGTGCCATGGGCTAAGCATGATGGGAAATATAAATCCCAGACCAGTTTCACTTAACTTAAGTTCGTCTAAATTAAAAGAAGTGTTCATACAACTCAAAACAATTTTACATTAACAGAACTTAAAATTAAATACATTTTTGATTAACTGAAAATGTTAAACTATGACAAGTCATGATAGTATATCGAACCAATAGGCATAATTTGTGTGTCATCCAAGCTCAATAAAATAACAATTACAAGTAAAAAGTCTAACAGTATTTCAGAACTTGATTTTTTTATTTCACAACAATATATATATTTAAGTAATGACTAAAGGTCCCCTGAATTAGTTTTTAGAGTGTACCAGTCACAGGAACCTAACATAATTTTAACATTCTTATAAGAAACTTAAGACACATTTTTAAAATGTTGAAACATTCTTATATTCGATAAAACTATGTTATATATAAGAATGTTTTAACATTTTAAAAGTGACTTTTTTTTTTTTTTTTCAAACATATATATGACTTTTAAGATGTTGTCTTTGTAAGGTCCGACTAAAGGACCATCATAAATTCCTCATCTTACTATCTTAGTAGGGTCATTTGGACCCCACAAAGTAGTATAAACAAGGATGTGTGTGTGTGTGTGTTTTCTTGTTTACACTACAAACAATTTGTCAGTTTTAGTATTAGTTTTAGTGTATAATTCACACTAAAGTCAGATTTCTAATTACACTAAAAAAAAAAAAACAATAAAAACATTTGAAAAGTGAGAACTCCAAAACACTGACAGATACCACTTCACAGCAACTTAAAAATGGGTTCCATGTGGCACTAATGGCTGATAAGATAAAAATAACATTTGGTGGTACAGATGGCTTTGCTGGGGAGAGTTCCAGCAGATTTGTTTGAAAAGATTTTCATCATCTACTTATACGTTGGTAATGCAGGAAAACATACAAGAACCACTGAAACAAACTTAGTTCCTGCTATCACAGAGACTGTCTTCAATATGGATGAATTAGAATTATAAAAAAAGGCAAAGTATGTGCACAGTAGGATAAACAAGAATTAAATTATACACAGTATCCAATCTACACACAGAGCTATGTCAACAACAGCCATCTAAGTGGTGACTAATGAGTGTCTGCAAAATAAATATAATATATTTTGCTCTCTGCCAGTAGAAATATAATAATAGCATATAGTGTGGAGAGAAATATGTAAGAATTATCAAACAGAACATTAACCCTTCTACCGTCTTCATTTTTGCTTTTTTTTTTTTTTTTTTGATTCTCAATAACAACAATAAATACAAGAGTTAATACTATAAACACTATATTTTCTTCAATACTTTATCTCCAGACAGAGTTGTAATACATTCGACAACTTGTCCTAACATCAAACACAAAAGTTTGCAACACCGTCCTTTTTTATCGTTGTCTACGAATCCTGGACAATAGTGGCGTTTTCTCAAAATGAAAAATGGCATGAAGACTTGAGTAGACCGACAATAGAATGAAATAATAAATAAGTGCCAGGACCTTTTGTTGCTTCTTGCCAAAAAGACACATTATCTGTCTGGGTTTGTGTGGATCTGTGAAAAGCTAAGAGGCTTTCCTCCAGCTCTCCCGCCCTGTCAGCACAAAGGAAAGTCACTTGGAGAGAATTACAGAAAACGCCGGGGGGATATTTTCACTGTGACATGCCATTGACCTCATGGCATCTGATCAGAGCCTGATCCTTCCCCTTTAAGATGCCTCAGAGCATTGTGGGTAACCTGAAGGGCCAGAGTTTGCTGTGGCAGTGGCGCAACAGGGCTTGTAGAGAACAAATAATAGGTAAATCCATGTATTCCCCTGTGAAATAGATGCTGGTACAAGGAGCGAAAAATAAAACCCTATTTGATTAGGGAGGCTGAACTACCTGATTAGTGTCTCATTGTAAGAGGGATTATCTCAGTATGAATTTATTATCTATGATGAAATTTACAATAATAACAGTCAATTTGAGAACAAAACAGCATATGGGATTAAGAGATTTTAACGCAAACTTGAGTGTTAGTAATGGTCTACGTCCCTTGGTTAATAAGAAGATAAGAGAAAACATTCTTGTTTAACACAATGTTTCAGCCGTGAATACATTTAAACAGACCAAAATACTTGTGCTTCCACTGATATTAAAGCATTCAAATGTATAAGGTGAAGGGTTTGAATCCATTTTTAACAATTACTATATAAGTTAAGGCCATACTGCATAGTCTGCATAGAGAAATGCATTATCCTAGTAACAGTTGAAAAATTCAAGTAATCCCATGGATTTTTTGGCATTTAAAGGTTTATCATCAGAACAAACATTCAGCTTTTCGGAATTTGAAGTATGTAGTGCTCATTATAGGAAATAATTACAGATATTCAATGCATATGATGTCTTTAGAGACAAACGTCTGAAAGCATTCTTTAATGGGCTGGTCTGAGAGCATGCAGTTTTTATAAAAGATGGTTTGCTCTGCTAAGTCTTTGCTAGCAATAGATCTGCCTTAAAACAATAGACCACCATAAACAAAGGGCCTGAATGTTTATCACAATGAGTAGTGCATTTAATGTTGTTCTTGCAGTTTTGCTCACATAAGCTACAGATGGGGCCTTGTTCACAAGTACAGTAGCTGATATCCCAGCATCCTCCCTAACAGAGCACTGGTGGCATTTACTCTATTTTCCCACATTTATAAAGGATTTTAAATGACAAAACACCCTCACTTTCACATATTTGAGAATCGGCATGTCAGATACTTAATGACTTTGTAACCAAGTTTGTGAATATTTTAAATAAAAAAGGAAAAACTAAATAATAGTGATACATCTGTCATACAGTGTTATCGTGGCTGCGAAGTGTTACGTAACAAGCATGACGCGTCACCAGTTCTAAAATAATGGTCGCCTTAAAAAAAAACTCACTCTGGGGGGTCAGCTAGAATATTTTAAACTCACGCTTGAAAGGGTTAATTTGTGTATTTCACTCAGAAATGTTAAGTTGACTGAACAAACACTTATTGGGGCGGTTTCCCGGACAGGGTTTAAATTAAGTGAGGATAGGCCTTAATCTTGAATAGTCAATTGTGGCTTAAAAAATGGCTTTCTGAAACACAGATTAAGTACAGATTACTAAAACCTGTATGGAGTACTGAATTAAAATAAACTAGATTAATTTAAAACCAACTGTGCTAATATGAATTAGCATGAGAGAGGTTGCCTAGAAAACATGGAATGAACCAAGAAAAGCCTAAAATTGCATGGAACTGAGAAGCAGATCCAAGGAAAACAATGGCAGCAGAAAAAGACTGCAAAAAAAAAAAAAAAAAAAAAAAAAAACTTTACTAAACAAGAGACAGTTCTTTTAAAGCAAGCAAAATACATCAGCTGTGAGAAAAAAAAGAAAAGAAAAAAGTAATGCCTGGAAATCTGTTTGTAACAAATTCTATTTAAATAGATGAATTCTTTATATATATAGTAATAATCCTATGATTATTAATGCTTTTGTTTTGTCCTTTACATAGCAACAAACTAAACATAACTATTTACACATGTGATAATCGGTGTTGGCAGTATAGAAATGATATTGGTTTGATCCAAAGCACTATTATAGTGGTTCTTTCATTATATAAAAAAAAAAGGCAATTCTTGTTAGCAGGTCCTCAACCCAAACACAAGGTCAACACTAGGTGACAATGACACTCGCTAAGGATGTGACTCCCGTAAAAATAAGTCAACCAGATCAAAAGTTATAAGCATATGAAAAAAAAAAAAAAAAAAAAAAAAAAACACTAGGTAGCGCTGATTTGGAACTACTCAGACTCCTTCAGGGCCTTGTGCTGATGACCCATACAGAGTTTCGTAATGATACGCTAATGCGTTCATAAAATACAGCATTTTAAAACAAAATTCAAAATGGCCGATGACCAAAATGGCCAACATGGGAAAATTGGATATCATTCGACTCGGCTTGATGCCCCGAATCGAAAAAGACCAACTTTATGATATTTGGACAAACCTATCTGAAGCTATAAGCAAAAATAATGGCTATTTTGGCATTTTTGTATCTCCAGACCAATAGGTGGAGTTATGATGAAACGCAGCATGTAGACTCTGGTCTTGCTTGGGATGATATGTATGAAGTTTGGTCTAAATATGATAAATGATTGCAGAGATACAGCCATGAGTCCAAATTGGGTGCTCTGCGTTAAATTAATTTGCGTGTTATTTGAGAATGGTTGAGTTTATCAAATAGCTTTTGATAACTTTTTGCCACAATGGACTGAAGATGATCTGATTTGATTTTCATGAAAATCAAATGAAGCGTCTAGGACGAGTTCGAAAAACCAGGTTTTTCGCAAAATTCAACAAACCATAAGTTGAAACCTAGCATGTTTGGTACCGTTGGACTCAGACTCTTGGACTCTTTTAAAAGTCAAAATGTCAGACGGCCAAAATGGCCAACATGGGAATATCGGATATTATTCGACTCAGCATGATGCCTTGAATCTAACAAGACCATATTTTTGGACAAAACCATCACAAGTTATAATCAAAAATATCAATTTTTCGTATCTCTGGACCAGTAGGGGGCGCTGCACCGAAACGTTGCAGGTTGCCTCAAGTCATGCTTGTGATGACATGTACCCAGTTTGGTCTGAATACAATAAAGCGTTGTGGAGATATAGCCTCAAGTCTGATTTTGAAGTTTTTGAGAACATATTGTTATATCAAAAAGCTTTTGATAACTTTTTGTCGGCATGGTCTCAAGATGATCTGGTTCAATTTCCATGAAAATCTGAGCAACGGCCTAGGAGGAGTTCGAAAAAGTAGGTTTTTCGAATAATTCAAAATGGCGGGAAAATTTGCACAGTGCAGTTGAATAACCATGAGCCAAGGAATCAGAGGAAAAAAGAATTTTGTTTCTAGCCCGTATGGTTCAAAAGTTATTAGCATTTACAGAAGTGCAACTTTGGACAAGTGGTGGCGCTAGAGAGATTGAGTTAGAGACTCCAAATTGGCTATGGACACAGTTCTGACTGTCCTCTATCAGTGTGCAAAATTTCACAACTTTTTAGCATACGGTTCTATGGGCTGCCATAGACTTCCAGAGCGGAAGAATAATAATAAGAAAACTAACGATTACAATAGGTGCCTACGCACATTCTGTGCTTGGTCCCTAATAATAATAATAAAAAAACTAACGGATACAATAGGTGCCTACGCACCTTTGGTGCTTGGCCCCTAAAACAAAAAAAAAAAACCAAAACAAAAAAACCATTGACCAGGTTTTTGTTGGTCAGTGGTGCAGTCATATCACGGTTGATCACAATGAGTAGTGCCTTTAATGTTGTTCTTGCAATTTTGCTCACATAAGCTACAGATGGGGCCTTGTTCACAAGTACCATAGCTGATATCCCAGCATCCTCCCTAACAGAGCACTGGTGGCATTTCCTCTATTTTCCCTTATCTGCCGATGCACAATAGCTTGGATTAGTCTCAGGGTTGACTTTCTCCAATGTCTATCAGCTTCAGGTTTTTGCTATCAATCGTACGAGCCCCGCATGTCAGAACATGATGTAACGTGCTCAGTGAAGCCAAACACAGCTCAGGTGGCAGGCAGGAGATGTTTCTTGTGAGGTGGGGCATGGAAATATTAAGTGTCAGTATGAAATGATAACATAGATTCTGTGGATAATCATCGCCTCGGTGTAATGCATTACAAACATGTGCGTTCTTGTCTCATTGTATCATTTTATGACCCCTTGTGTTTGGGAACATGAGAGAGCCCAAGGCCAATGAGAACAGAGAATGTGATTTGGAGTTGCTGTGAATGCGCATTTGCTTTATTGCGCTTAAATAAATAACCTTTGGCCCAGTGGCATAATTCATCTTCATTTTCTGACGTAAATAAGGAGCGAGATGGTGGTGAGAGTGAAATTCATTTGTGTTTTGCCTTTGAGCAAACGTCTGTGCATTTTTCATCTGAAATCTTATTGAAGTGTAATTGTGTGTGCGTGCGTGAATGTGTATGTGTCCACGAAGTCACATCTGCTTGTCTTTTTCACAAAGACTCAGAGACAACATGTCACACTAGCAAACAATAAACTGTTTAAAAATTGACATAAGGCAAAAAAAGGATGTTTGAAGAAATTCTTACTCTGTCATGAAGTCCAATATAGTTTGAGTCTTGAGCTAACACCAGGAATAAATGACATATATAAACAGACCTGTACGCTCTTTTTTGTCAGCTTGTCATAGACTTCATAAGACAGCAGATGCGTGTTTCAGATCACTGTAATATAAAATAGTGTTGCATTGCTCACCACAAAGAAATGCACAACGCAATTATATAACCCTCTGTTTTTATGGCACACTTGAAGATACATCTTCAGATAGCAACAAAAAACAATACTTTGTTTAACTTGTAAGTTGTAAGCAAAGTGATTTCAAGAAGCTTTAAAGTCATATTTCAGAGTGATACAGGATATTAAAGAAAAATAAGAGATTGTAACGACATACCAGAATGGAGCCAAATGGAATGTGAGTTTGCAAAATCAGTGCCTAAAAAAAAGTGGCATCAGCAAAAAAGGAAAATTGTTTCAGAGGAACATATTTCAACAAATGTTTACCAATAAAACATTTTTTTTTTCTTTGAAATAATGTAAACTGATGAATCACTCAATAATAAAAACAGAAATGTGCATTAAGAAAATAAATAGGGTGTCTTTTAATTGGATTACAGTTCATTTCAATAATCCACTTTTGACATTCTACTAACTATAAGTAACTTTGCAACTGCATGTCAACTAACTCTCATTGGAGTATAAGCAGACTGTTAGGGTTAGGGTTAGTAGAAAAAGTACTTGCAAAGTTACTTGTAGTTAGTAGAATGTCTGTTGGGGACCAAAATAAAGTGTTAGCAGATATTCTACTAATACTCTAATGACTGCTAGTTGACATGTAGCTGGAAAGTTATGTATAGCCAGTGTTGGGGAAAGTTACTTTTAAAAGTAATGCATTACAATATGACGTTACTTCCTAAAAAAGTAACTAATTTCGTTACTTAGTTACTTTTTATGAAAAGTAATGTGTTGCTTTTTCTCACTTGGGCTGGTCTTCCTTGTTTGTTTTTTTAATAACAACAAAAAAGTTCAATGAATAAGCCTTCAATGAAACAAACCTTTCAGCTGTGCTGCCTTTCTGGATTAAAGAAGAAGAGGATACAGGAGAAGGAAGTTGAACACTCAATCTAAATTTCTAAATCTAATCTAAAGTAATTTTTGCTTATTAGTAAGGTTGAATTAGGTCATTGAAGGTCAGAAGCAAAGACATTGGTTAATAAAGTGAGATTAAATACATGAAGTATATTTGTGTATTCCACCTCTTGTCCCCACAGGGCAAATCAGCCTTAGTTCACACAGACATAATAGGGTAACTTACCACACTAAAACAGGACAGTTTGTCATGGTCAGCCTAGAAGCAGGAGAGGAGGCAATGTCCATGGCCTACAAGAAAAGGAGAAAAAAAAAAAAAAAAGAATAAAGAAGAGCAAAAACATTCAGAGTTAAACTACATTAGAATTCACTTCAGTAGTACTAGAAGGTCAAAATGCATTGTTAGCACTCTTGTCATTTAAATGTGGTAAAGCCAAAGATGGTGTGTGATGCTTGGTGAGCTGTGCTTCACTTCAGCACAGAACCAAAAAGCGAGAACAATGGAGAGTAAAGTGCTTTAGGTTGCTAGGAAAAGGGGCAGAAACTAACATATGCTGTTGTATTTTAAAGTGCCACAATAGACAAAATAAGAGTTTAAAATGGATAAAATAAAATAATAATCTTCCGTGAGCTGCATTAAGTCTTCACATATCTTGCAGAACTCCTGTATGCCCATACTCAAACCAAAATGTTTTTACACAAACTACAAACTGACAAAAGAAAGAAGAAAGAAAAATGTTCAGTCAGTGTGTTTACATGGGATCAATAAAACTAAACAATGGAATTCAATCAGTCACTGCACTCCAAACAGTTAGCAAAAGGTAAACTACATTCAAGATTTTAAATAGAAAAGTAAAGGTTTTTGTGCAAACTAGTAACATCTATAATAAAGTCATAAATAATGACAGCATTTATTTATTTATTTATTTATTGTCAATATTCTGTTTAATAATGATCCTAAATGAACAAAAAATACTCAAGCAGCACACTGTTGCTATGGTTACCTTCTCAGGTGAACGATTTTCTGTTCATGGGCATCTATTAACCATTTGTAGAAACATCTTATAGAAGAAATCATAGAATAATGCAGAAGAGATGAGTCTCTATGTTCTGTTCAGAAAAAAAAGAAAAAAAAAAATCTATTAAAATATTCATAATGTCAGTAGCAACTGCACATTGTGAGCTTTAAGTGCAGGTTAAAGGATTTGTAAAGCCTCAGTAATAATGGCTCAACACTATTTGCTAACTATTGGCAGGAATAGTTCCCTGTCAGCCACCGCAATCCATTTCACATGAAAATAACCGGAAACGTTATCTCCACGCTGCTGCTTATGCTCTAGTTTTATATTGTCAACATTGCTACATCAGCTACTTGTTCCTCAGGCATATATCAGAAATGAAATTCCCCTCTCTCATTAAAGGTAAACTGTTTTAAGCATCTGACAGATCCGGCCTATTGAGCTACTTTACAGTGATAGCGGGTGGCAGGCTTGTTCTTTATATGCACTTCCTACACAAAGGCATGTCTCTTTGATCTCATTGTTATATTTGAAATAAAGCAATAAAGTAAGCTGTAGGTAGAAGTGAAAAAAGAAGCAGATTATTGGCTCTATAAAAAGCATGTATTATGATGGAAGAGCTACAAAAACAGATGGAAGTGATGCCTTGCGTTTCATTCAGGAGGAATGTTTTTGATACTGAGAACAGATCTTAACTTTTGAGTCAATCTGAAGCTGGCAGTGAGTGACTGCAATATAGAAAAGATTTGGGTATTAGAACACATGGAATTGGTGAGTAGGTTCCTCAGAGTGTTAAAAGGGAGAGGGCATAGAAAGTTGAAGGACAGCAACAGAGGCAAAGTTGTGAAGCATGATGAGGGATGAGAATAGCTTTGTCCAATATTATGGCACAAAAAAAAAAAAATGTATTGCAGCACTACAGATTTAAAGCAGTTATGCAACAGATAAAAGAAAGTTCACTTTATATATAGAATATTCATGCATAATTATGTTTTGACTTGCTGCATGTTACATCGATAATTAACTAAGATAACTCTTAAAGGATTAGTTCACTTCAGAATTAAAATTTCCTGATAATTTACCCACCCCCATGTCATCCAAGATGTTTATGTCTTTCTTTTTTCAGTTGAAATTAAGGTTTTTGAGAAAAACATTCCAGGTTTTTTTTCTCCGTATAGATGACTTCAGTGAGTAATAATCTAGCAAATCTTATCTAGCAAAACAATAGGTCATTTTCTAAAAATAAAATAAAAATGTATATACTTTTTAACCACAAATGCTCATCTTCCACTAGCTCTGCAATGTGCCATGCATTACATAGTCACGTTGGAAAGATCGCACGTGAAGTAGGCGGAAGTACTGATCCAGTGTCTACAAAGCGAATATTCAAAGACCAAGTCAAACACCCTTTACAAAAAAAAAAAAGTAAAACAACGATGTCAGATGACTTTGAAGCTGGAGGAGAAAATGAGTTTCCCGCGCTACTGTGGTACTTCACGACATGTGACCTTTCCAACGTAATTATTTAATGCGTGGCGCATCGCAGAGCAGTGCAAGATGACCATTTGTGGTTAAAAAGTTTATACATTTTTACAGATTTTTAGAAAATAACCAATCGTTTCAATAGACAAGACCCTTATACCTCATCTTGGATCATGTAGAGCCCTTTGAAGCTGCACTGAAACTGTAATTTGGACCTTCAACCCGTTGTACCCAAGTGAAGTCCACTATATGGAGAAAAATCCTGAAATGTTTTCCTTAAAAACCTTAATTTCTTTTTGACTGAAGAAAGAAAGACATAAACATCTTGGATGACATGGGCGTGAGAAAATTATCAGGAAATTTTAATTCTGAATTGAATTTATCCTTTAATGGGTGAGTCATTTACTCATTCATTAAACTAAATCATTCAAAAACACAGATTTATTCTGTGAATGATTCAATGACTCACTCATAAGACAGATACATTAAATGGCTATGTCTGAAATTGCATACTATCTTGAGAAGGTACTTTTTTGAATAAGTAATTACTTTATGACCACTAAAAACGTATGTTCTATCTGAATGTATGAATGGAATCCAGATGTATTACATTCGCCATGTTGTCATTATTACGTGACCTACCAGCATCAGTTACATCACTTCATTGCCAATGACTAATCCTCTCCTGTGGGAGAGGAAAGTATGCACAATTCAGAATCTGGCCGGAAGTATAGGTCATCCAGGTACTTTTTGCATACTCTTTTATGTGTACTGCGAATTCAGACACGCTTCTTTTGTCACATACGGTTTTTCGCCAACTATAAGTATGCGATTTTAAATGCAGCCATGAGTGAGTCACTGAATCATTCACTGAAGTGATTCGTTCAAACAAAGTGATTCATTCAGTTTTTAAAAGAAGTTTCGTCTGCTCACCAAGGCTACATTTATTTATTTTAAAATACAGTAAAAACAGTAATATTGTGAAATATTATTACAATTTAAAATAACTGTTTTCTATTTGAATATATTTCACAAAGTAATTTATTCCTAGGATGCAAACTGAATTTTCAGCATCATTACTCCAGTCTTCAGTGTCACATGATCCTTCAGAAATCATTCTAATATGCTGATCTGCTGCTCAAGAAACATTTCATGTGTACAATTGTACAAAATATTTTTGTACAATATATTTTTTTTCAGGATTATTTGATGAATAGAAAGTTCAAAAGAACAGTGTTTATCTGAAATCTAATCTTTTGTAACATTATAAATGTCTTTACTGCCACTTTTGATTGATTTAATGCATCCTTGCTGAATAAAAGTATTCATTTCTTTAATTTCTTTTCAAAAAAATAAAAATAAAAATTCTTACTGACCCCAAACTTTTGAACGGTAGTGTATAATGCTACAGAAGCTTTGTATTTCAGATAAATGCTGTTCTTTTGAACTTTCTATTCATCAAGGAATCCTGAAAAAAAGTACACAACTGTTTTCAACATTGAAAATAATCATAAATGTTTATTGAGCAGCAAATCAGCATATTAGAATGATTTCTGAAGGATCATGTGACACTGAAGACTGGAGTAACGATGCTGAAAATTCAGCTTTGCATCACAGGAATAAATTACTTTGTCAAATATATTTAAATAGAAAACAGTTATTTTAAATTGTACACAGTTATTTTAAATTGTAATAATATTTCACAATATTACTGTATTTTTAATTAAATAAATGTAGCCTTGGTGAGCAGACGAAACTTCTTTTAAAAACATTAAAAATCTTAGTGGTTCCAAACTTTTGGACTGTACTGTATATATATATATATATATATATATATATATATATATATATATATATATATATATATATATATATATATATATATAACAAACAAATAAATGTTCATTACGATAATGTTTTTGTCCTGGAATATCTGGAGAAAATATTTGGAAACACAATATGCTGAAGTACTATGTTCAATTTTATATGCCATTAAATAGATAAAAAAATGGTAATTCTATGACCCTGCATCCCACATATACACTAGTGTATTAACAGTACCATCTGTTCGGTATCACGATATAACAAAGAATCACAGCAGTTACTGTACCGAAGCAGGAAACTCTGGTATGGAGCCAACCCTGAATTAGACTAATGAACTGTGTCTGTGCTTGTATGTATATGTAAGCTTTTCTGCTGTCAGTTAACAGGAGTAAAATGTTTGTCATGATGTAACATTAGTTGCCATGTCTTTCTCTCATTTACACAACCTGTACACACTACATCTTAGTTAAGTGGCACCAAAATAGGTTAGTTGTGTTCAAGGAAATACAATCTCACCCACCCTCTCTATACTTTGATACAACATTGTTAGAAACTCAAATTATAAACATGCAACTAGCACACCCCAAAAGCTAGTAAACTAGTAAAAAGGAGTAGTTGTGCAAGTCCTAGTATTTATTTACAGATATACATCCATATCTGTCTGCTAGGTATATGCTGCATGTGTACCAATGGTAATACCCTTAAACCAGGCTTCTGCAAAAGCGTATAATGAATTGATGGTTTTCTGTTTCAAACTTTCACATAGCATCTTTTGGTTATAAAAACATTAAAAATTCAAATCTAGATTGAGATGTTTATTATGAAAATAGATTATTTTTTCCCCAAAATGCAATAAATTCATCAATATAAAAGTTATTTTTCATATTGAAAATACACAACAAAGTAAGTTGATTCACATATATGACAGCCTCTGAAATCACATTTTGTGCATTATTAATAAATGAGTTTTCAAAACCAACCAGATACAATACTGATTTTGGCAGAAATGAGTTTATCACGTTTTGAAATCAAACTCTTCATATATATATCGTGCTGATGTATATATATCGACCCATACCGAGTTGTGTAACGATATGCTAATGTGTTCATAAAATATAGCATTTTAACACAAAATTCAAAATGGCTGACATGAGAAATTTGGATATCATTTGACGCCCCAAATATAACAAGACCAGCTTTATGATTTTTGGACAAACCCTTCAGAAGTTATAAGCAAAAATAACCAATTTTTGTATCTCTGGCGCTGTGCCAAAATGCTGCATGTTGACTCATGTCATGCTTGTGATGACATGTACCAAGTTTGGTCTGAATATGATAAAGCAGTGCGGAGATACAGCCTTATGTCTATTTTCACAAGCACTACGTAAAATTTGTTTGTGCGTTTTTCCACACACACACAAACACATACACAGTGTTTTGCAGTTCTATGGGTTGCCATAGACTTCCAGAGCGGAAACGGAAAGAAGAAACGGAAGAATAATAAGAACGCCAGCAATTACAATAGGTGCCCACGCACCTTCACTACTTGGCCCCTAATAATTGTTTCTTGAGCACCAAATCAGCATATTAGAATGATTTCTGAAGGATCATGTGGCACTCACTGAAGAGTGGTTGCTGAAAATTCAGCTTTGCCATTTAAAAAAAAAAACTGTAATAATATTTCACAATATTACTATTACAAATACAGCCTCTGTGAGCATAAGAGACTTAAAAGGCTCAAAAGCATTAAAAATTTACCTATACCAAACAATTTGGTTCGTCAGACATTAATCTACTGATATATGTGCTGATATATTTGTTAAAAACCTTACAAAGAGAAAACTTGAAGCTAGAATTTGCCTCTGATTGCCAAAGATAGTCATGTTTCAGTCTCCCTCTGAAGCCAGACTTCACGACTCCAAAACAGAATTATGTACCCTGGGTCCAAAAATAAACCTGATTCTCTGTTTGGCTTTTGTCACCCTGCTCACATCCCTTTTGTTGCTAATCAGAAAAAGTCAATACTCTATCAAGCTTTGGCTGAGAAATCTGAGATGGACACAGTAGCAGCGCTCCTGCACGCTCTTCACCTCAGGTCTTTGGAGCTATAAAGCAGAATGATTTATGATATTTATTCTCATAAAAGTCTCGCATGCTGTCTAGAAGCCTCAGATCAGCTCACTAGAGAACGCTGCTGATGTTGAAGTAGCAGTAAGTAAACACAAGGCACCATGAGGCGACAGATAGCATTAGCATTAAGCGCTACCAGCCGTCATCGATCAGTTCCGGAGACGCAAATCAGGATGCAAATTTCCAGTTAAACCTCGGGAGCAGTCGACATCAAAGCAGCGCTCAAATGCACCATGCGTGCCAGACTGCTGATGAAGATAACGTGTGATTGAGCATCATTGATTTAGTCTGAAAAAACACAGGAGCCATCAACTAAGCGTTAATGCCGATCCACTTCCGCTTGCATTCTTTTCCCACTTGTGGTTCATTGAGCACCTGAACCTCCTGTGGTCTCAAATACAGAACACTGCCAATCAAAATGGGCGCTTTGGCAGAAAAAGTTTTTAATACACAGTCATCCCCAATGACATTTGTGCAAATCTCAGATTACTGTACCATTTGCAGGTAAAAGACTGCCTAAGTGACAATGGAGATGACTATTGTTTACAGACGCATTAGTATCTGGAACCATTTCTCAAATTGGTAAATGTATCCATAAAAAGCCAACAATTGAAAACAGAAAAGGTTTCTTTTCTGCTGAGTCCCAGAACACATCCATTTTAAATGCACAGGGGCGAATCCACTAAACAGTTCTAATTCTGTAGTTCTCAACATTTTTGTCCAAGTATAGCTATGAGAATATGGAGTTCACAAAAAAAAATATCGAAAATTTAATAAAAATGTAAATAATACATGAAAGAAATATTTATTTTAATTTCAATAAGAGCTATTTTACTACGTAACTAATTTAATAAAAATATTTTGTTAATAAAACAGCACTTAATGACACTTATTTTAATACAATCTATATTTTTAGCCATCTTGCTGCCCCTTTGAATGTTAACTGAGCTCCCCTTGTTGATTTGCATAATTCTTTTAGTGACTCAGGAGCTAAAACAAGAGCGTAAACAAACTATACTATCAACGGGCGCAATTCATTCTTGGTGAATTCCCTACTCAATGTTTGCAGGAATAATTTCAGAATAAACCCTTTAAACCAGAGGCTTCAATTCACATGGTGAGAGGGGAACTTTAATTGAGTTGTCTGCTAGTTCCTAATAAACCATCTTCTGTGCTTTAGTAAACAGTGTCATATTTTCCCAGCGGATGTAGCTGACACATATTAGCTCGTGTGAAATATAGGCCACTGAATGCAAAACACCACTGACTTTCCCACCACTTAAAAATACCTAATCTACTTTCTGCTTTTCCCCTCTCTTTGTGTAGATGTGAACATTGCACAAAGCTCAAGTAATAAAAGACATGTTGCTTAAAGCAAAACACAGTACTCAAACAGGATGGCTTTGTACAAAGAAGAAGACAACAAGAAGAAAGTTAATTAATGCCAAATGTTTTTGAAATATAAAAGCTTGCTGAATTGCACTAATCGAAAAAAAAAAAAAATGCTTTGCATTAACCATGCTTGCATTTTATGGGCTGAAATTCAGCATAGTCATATATTTATGCTGTGAATATTTAAATTCAAAACATTTCAACATTTCAATCGCTTCCACAAATTCAGTGGTTCAAATTGGACAGAATTCACAGCATAAATATATGACCATGTTGAATTTCAGTCGATAAAAATGCAAGCCCTAAAAATACAATTCATTAAAATGCAAGCATGGTTAATGCATTGCATTTAAAAAAAAAAAAAAAAAAAAAAAAAAAACCTAACAAGAGTGTAACTGAGCCTACAGAGGCTGTTTAGAAAGGTACATGTTTCACGGTGGGTTTTTGAACATAAAAGGAAATAAAGTTCACCGAAAAATAACAAGTCTGTCATCATTCACTCCAAAACTGAGTGGCCTACTTTCTTCTGTGGAACACAAAATGTAAATTATAAAAGAAGCTACAAAATAGCACAATAAATAGTATCATTCATAAAAATGGTCCAAGTGTTTTGAAACCAAAGATTTTTGACTCCTTAAACACCCCCCCTCCCCCACCACCACACACACGCAGTGTTTTTTTATATTATTTTTAAAATTAAATTAATTAATTTATTTTACTCTAGGCAGTTTTAAATTACCATAATTGACCGTTTGATGACTGCATTAGCTTATATAGCTATATATATATATATATATATATATATATATATATATATATATATATATTTAATCAATGCTTCTACAGCTTGTTTCTGCTTCTTTTTCACTTGTTTTTTTTTATTTTTTATTTAGACTAGAGATCCTGTTCTATTTCATAAGATACGTAATAGCACCCCCTACTGTATAACACAAAAAATATGGATTTGCTGGAAAATTTTGTCAATGGCGGGAAAAGGGTTAAAGGGTTAGTTCACCCAAAAATGAAAATTCTGTCTTTTATTACTTACCCTCATGCTGTTCCACACCCGTAAGACCTTCGTTAATCTTCGGAACACAAATTAAGATATTTTTGTTGAAATCTGATGGCTTAGTGAGGCCTGCATTCACAGCAATGACATTTCCTCTCTCAAGATCCATAAAGGTTCTAAAAACATATTTAAATCAGTTCATGTGAATATAGTGGTTCAATATTAATATTATAAATTGACGAGAATATTTTTGGTTCAGAGCATAATGAATCAGCGTGTCGAATCAGCTGTTCGGAGCGTCAAAGTCACGTGATTTCAGCGGTTTGACACACGATCCAAATCATGATTCAACACAAAAGATTCATAACACTCCAAAGCTTCCTGAAGCAGTGTTTTGAAATCGGCCTTCTCTAAATAAGTGGTTATTTTGTTATTTGGCGCACCAAAAATATTCTCGTTGCTTTATAATATCAATATTGAACCACTGTACTCACATGAACTGATTTAAATATGTTTTTAGTACATTCATGGATCTTGATAGAGGAAATGTCATTGCTGGCTATGGAAGCCTCACTGAGCCATCGGATTTCAACAAAAATATCTCAATTTGTGTTCTGAAGATTAATGAAGGTCTTACAGGTGTGGAACGGCATGAGGGTGAGTAATAAATGACAGAATTTTCATTTTTGGGTGAACTAACCCTCATGTGAAAATGTCATATTCATGAACGAAATATTTTTTTGTGTCAGATCTTTTCAAGTAATCATTTAATCTAGTTCACAAACTGGTCTGAAAGATCATCAGTTCAACACAATGGATACAAAGCCAACTGGAGATTTAAAATTTGATCTGTTTGTCACAAACGAAAAAAAACAAAAAAAACTGGAATACAGTATACGAGTTGCATAGAACACTTCAAATGCTTTTATGGTGTTTTCACATTCATTTCACATTCAAAAGAGTGACCAGCACATTATTGACAAAGTTGTTTGGAACAAAATGAGTATAAGAATTTGAAACCTTGTATTTTGAATGGTCTTTGTTTCATGAAAAAAAGCATGAAGATTTAACTGTAACAAAAGAAGACTAAGTAGCTCCAGTGGAATCAGTGATGTTCCATAATTCATACTAGCAAACATCATTAGTAATTTATGGTGATGCAACATTGTGTATGTAGCTGTTAGCAAGAAGACAAACTCATTGGTCATATTTGCACATATTTCATGGTTTGGCAGGGGAAAAGCAACATAATTGTGCACTTTCAAACCTCTTAGTCTTAATTGTTTTTATAAAAACAAAACAAAACAAAACAAAATATTGAAGCTTTACTAAAAATCTAGCTATCAAAACCTTTTATTTGAAAACAAATTATCTAACAAACTAACAAATAGATGGATTTGAATGGAAAATACAGAATGTTTTTATTCGTTTTCCTTCGGTACATAATACTTCTTGTATAGCAACATCTCTAGTTCTAAAGGAGCAATGCTTTTAAAAAAAAAACCCAAAAAAACAACACTGATTTATATAACTGTTTACTTTTTTTGCAAATGAAAGTGTCCATTACATAAAGTCATAGCACTCTAATGTGTTACCGTCTGCTTAAGTGTGTTATTAAAAGCATGCTTCATTTCAGAGTAAAATAATACCATTTGAATCCATCTTAATCAGTTCTGTGTCGCTGTGCTTGCGACTTTGGTGTCAAACATCTAATTTAATGTGATATCACGCTAAACCTGTAAGTGATTCAGAACCTGCAGTACAACCCATTTTGGCATCCTCTCGAGAGCAGGAAAGCGGAGACCGCGATCACTGTCAGAAAAATAATAACACCGATAATAATAGCATTGACGCAATTAAAGTGGGTATGATTGAGACAGATTGGGGGAGGAGACTCCAATTCAGACGGGACTCATCGACTTTTCACTTTACATGCTAATGCAGCAAGCACTAGACCGGCAAAGAAAACCATTTGTATTTTTTGCAATTAAAATGATTCTCCTAGTTCTCTTTCACTCATGCCAGGTCTTTTATTCTCTCCTCTCTGGCACTGGTTGAGAGTCTGTGATGGCACTCAAAGTGAGAGAAATCTCCAGACAAATGAACAGAAACATTGTCATCAAGTAAAAAAAGAGAACAGAAATTAATGTATGCCAGATGCTTTCATCCAAGTCCAATCAGCACTTTCCTAAAACAGAAGTTTGGGAAGGTACATGGCATTTTTCTTTGTAGAATAAAGTACAGCCTTTCTAATTAAGCACATCTTCACTTATGAAGGAATATGACAACATAAAACCTATGCATAATTCTCTTAATCTAGCCATGTCTTTCTTACTTTCATTACATTCTCTTCAAACACTTTTTTTTTCCCCCCAGTGGAGTGGGATATGTGAGCACTGAAGAGTGGAAGCAGATTTCAGATCCCTCCCATCACAAGTACAACACATCAGCTCGAAACGCAATGCAAATCAGCAATAATTCCCCACATGTTAAACACAGATCCAAATACAAGCATATATGATACATTTTTAAAGAATTTTCTTTCTTGCTCACCAAGCCTGCATTTATTTGATCAAAAACCCAGTAAAAACAGAAATATTCTGAAATAGTATTACAATTTACAACTTGGTGCTCAATAAACATTTATATTACTATCACTGTTGAAAACAGCTGTGCTGCTTAAAAGGGACCTACTGTATAATGCCCCTTTTACAAGATGTCATATAAGTCTTTGGTGTCGCCAGAATGTGTCTGTGAAGTTTCAGCTCAAAATACCCCAAAGATCATTTATTTTGGCTTGTCAAATTTGCCCCGATTTGGGTGTGAGCAAAAACCCCTTTAAATGAAAATGAGCTGCTGCTCCCGGCCTCCTTTCCAGAAGTGGGCAAGGCTTTAACAGCTCACACTTTGGTTGCTCAACAACAACAAAACAGGAGAATCTCACGCAGCCAAAATGATAATTGTCAGTAGCGGCGTTCAGCCTTACATCGTTCACACCGGAGTCGGACACTAATGAAGAGACTCAGGAAGAGTTACAACTTTTAGAATGCATCTGGACGTTTCCGAATGGTTAGTGGATAAATTTATGTACTGTAGTTGCTGTGGAGTTGACTAGCATGTGCCGTCATATTAATCTTTTAAAATTCAGCGTTGAATTTACCCTTGTTTTTGAAATAGTCCGGCGTAAAATGACGTCATGGTAACAAAACTCTACTACAACAACTCTTCCTCTTCTCTAAAGCAGCCCAACATGGGCTCACCCCCTTTGTTGCGTGTTCTCGGGGGCAGGGTTTATGTAAATTTTAGGGTTTGTGATGTCACCAACCCGGGAAGAAGCTTATTGTAGTCCCTACCAGCCATTTGTTGTAGTCCTTAAAAAAAGTGATTTCTGTAGAAAATATCTCCCTTTGCATTGAACTTTGACCATCGTAACTTTGCTGATGCTGTTTATGCTCAAACAGTAACAATACACACTAACTAAAGTTAAAAAAGTGAAATCATAATCAAGGACCCCTTTAATATTTGATTAAAGGTGCCATCGAACATTTTTTTACAAGATGTAATATGTCTAAGGTGTCCCCTGAATGTGTTTGTGAAGCTGCAGCTCAAAATACCCCATAGATTATTTTTAATAAATTTTTTTAACTGCCTATTTTGAGGCATAATTAGAAATGCGCAGATTCAGGCTGCGGCCCCTTTAAATCACGCGCTCTCCGCCCCCTCCCGAGCTCTCGACTCTATCACTGCATAAACAAAGTTCACACAGCTAATATAACCCTCAAAAGGGATCTTTACAAAGTATTCGTCATGCAGCATGTCTAATCGCGTAAGTACGGTATTTATTTGGATGTTTACATTTGATTCTGAATGAGTTTGATAGTGCTCCGTGGCTAACGGCTAATGCTACACTGTTGGAGAGATTAATAAAGAATGAAGTTGTGTTTATGCATTATACAGACTGAAAGTGTTTAATAATGAAAATAGCGACGGCTATTGTCTCCGTGAATACAGTAAGAAACAATGGTAACTTTAACCACATTTAACAGTACATTAGCAACATGCTAACGAAACATTTAGAAAGACAATTTACAAACACCACTAAAAATATCATGTTATCATGGATCATGTCAGTTATTATTGCTCAATCTGCCATTTTTTGCTGTTGTTCTTGCTTGCTTACCTAGTCTGATGATTCAGCTGTGCACATCCAGACGTTAATACTGGCTGCCCTTGTCTAATGCCTTGAACATGAGCTGGCATATGCAAATATTGGGGGCGTACACCCCGACTGTTACGCAACAGTCGGTGTTATGTTGAGATTCGCCTGTTCTTCGGAGGTCTTTTAAACAAATGAGATTTATATAAGAAGGAGGAAACAATGGTTTGAGACTCACTGTATGTCATTTCCATGTACTGAACTCTTGTTATTCAACTATACCGAGGTAAATTCAATTTTCAATTCGATGGCACCTTTAAATAGAATGTTCAAAAGGAACAACATTTATTTAAAATATTTTGTAATATTATAAATGTTGATCAGTTTAATGCACCCTTGCTGAATTAAACTATCTAAATTTTATTTATTTTAATTTTTTTTAATCCCCAAACTTATACACTGTATAGTGAGTGCAGTGTTGTGATTAAAGTGGAAAGTGGAAATCACTTCCGCTTCATTTCACTCACATACTCTGCAATCGAGTTGCCGTCTAACTAAAGCTTGACAGGCAAGATTGTAATGAGATACGCAATATACTGTCACTGGTGAGTGTTAATAAGAAAATATGAACAGCGTTCTATTAATTCTCCTGATGCGCTCTCGATGTTTGTCGGATCACCGCTGAGCTTAGTCATTAAGATCATTCTGGTGATGACCGAAGTGTCACTAATGATCTGCAAACACACAAACAGCAGATGATGAAAAATGCTGGGAACACTCTTGTCATAACACTGTGCAAGCCTCAACGTGTCATGGACCCAAATAAAGTACAACGAATGCATCATAAGTGAAAATGAAAAGTAGCAGTAGCATTTTCTAAGACTTTGGAAAACACAACAGCTACTGTATTTTTCGGTTTCACTTACAATCTCTGATCTTATGGAAACAGTAAAAAGTGTTGGGAAAAAAAAAAAGAGTTTGAGTATGCTAATAGCTTATGAGCTTATAAAAAAGTCATTTCTAGCTCATGAAATACTTTGGAGCAAAACTAAACTTCTAACTAAACTACAATTTTCTAAAACTTTTAATAATCTATTATACTTGCAAACCAGGAAATAAGACATTTTGATATTTCCAGGTTTTTCTCCCTTTTTTATCTGGTCAGCCAGCTAAAACCGAGCAAAACCCCTCTAAAAACAGTAGATCAAACCACCAGCCTGCAAGGCTAGGAGACCAGATAACATCATAGATTGGTTTAAGTCATTTGTTCAGGATTTATCAGTACAATCTACACAAAACCAACTAGAGCCAGCCCAACTATTCAATTAGCACCAGGCTAATAATTACAAATAAGTACTTGTAAAGGCAAGAGATTAACGTTAACAATGAACAAAAGTCCACCGCAAACACGCATTAAAGCTCAGTATTTTCGCTGTAATGATTCGCCTGCAGTAGCACGATAAGCATTTCATTTCTGAGGTTCCGAAGGACCAACGCGCCATCATGTGTGTCTGAGAGCGCGGTCGTCACAGACATAATCTGTCAAGCAGAGGACGAAGCTGTGTCTCGATATGGCATCGCAAGATATGGGGTTTTAAACAGGCAATAAATCACTGCAACAGCAGCAAAATACAAGAAACGAACTCATGAATCATCCTGAAGAACCCGCAATGATCTTTTTCGAGCACAGACACCATGTTAGCATATCGCTAGTCCATATTTACACACAGCCAGCCTATACGTGATATGCATTCATCTGCCATGCTGCAATTATCCACAGATCTGAAACTATTTCATCCAGAGTCTATTTTTCTTTTGTCATACAATCCATAGACAAGGCTAATTATTAATTTATCTCTAAGAATATCCAATCCAGTGTGTCTTTACTTTGCTCATGTTTGTGTAAGTTTGATGAGGCATTTTTTACCGGATAAGCATTAATGAATTATTAAAGAAGCTGAGGTCTTTTTTTCTGTGGAGGAAATGGAGCCAGAAAGGAAGCTGCTGGGCTGTTTCCTGGAATGAAATGCACCCACAGCAACCAGACAATCTGCCTGCATAAGCACATTAATGTACAGTCACTGTCAACACCACTGGATTTGCACTGCTTTTGTTTTTTGTTTTTTTGATTTGTGCAATAAAATCGACTCTTTCCTAACAGACACACACAAATGCATATTCCCTCCCACGTCCTGCAAATGCTAAGTGCTTTTACTGTAGTCTCAGATAGATCATTTGGACAAATTACAGCTTCAAGTTTCACATTTTCTGTTTATCACCTTTTTTTTGCACAGTTTCAATTACTTCCGTTAACTTCTTCTGCTTCCGTACTTCAGTTTGTATTCTGGAAACCACAGAATGAAATGTGATCCACAACAACAAAGGGTGTTAAGAGCGAAAGATACACGTTTACTGTTTTTCCTCAACCGATTTTACACATTTCTCCAAGCCAAGGTAAGTGAATTTCTCCAATCCAAGGTTCTTTCAAAACTGTTAAAGAAACAGCTCAGTTGAAAATGAAAATTCTGTCATCATTTACTCATCCAAAAGTTGTTCCCAACCCATATGACTTTCTTTCTTCTGTGGAACACAAAAGAAGATAGTTTTTTGTCCATTCAATCAAAATCAGTAGGGTTTAAAAACATTAGAATGGACAGAAAAACCTTTATTAATTTTTAAAAGAAAATACTTTTATTTAGCAAGGATGCAATAAATTGATCAAAAGTGATTTCAAATAAATGCTGTTCTTTGAATTTTCAAATAATCCTAAAAAAATGTATCACTGTTTTTACAAAAATATTAAGCAGCACAACTGTTTTCAATGTCAATAATAAGAAGAATTGTTTCTTGAGTACAAAATCAGAATGGTTTCTGATAGATCACGTGTAGGGTTGGGTATCGTTTTAAATTTAGTGATTTTGATTCCAGTTCCGATTCTGCTTTGATTTTGATTCTCATCTATTTCCAGTTTCAATTCCAATATGGCAAAAAAAAAAAAAAAAAAAGGTAAAACATTTAGATATCAAACATATATTTATTGCTTTTGCAAAACATTCTGTTGCAGCTGAATACCATGAACAAGAATCAGCAGCTAACTAATAAACTATATTAACTAATATAAATTTCAAACATTATTAAAGACAAGTATACAGTCAGTAATACAATAACAAATAAGCAAATAAAAATACAACTGAACAAAGTTCAGAAATTGAAATTAAATGTAAAATAATACTGCCTATTTTTCTTTGAATAAAAATGTTTTTCTTTGAGAAAACATATCTTAAAGGTGCTAAAGAGGATGTTTTGTTTTATAAATTTTTGCAATATTACTTGAAACTGTCTTTACTAACTGATAAAAGACTATTTATTAGGTGCAGTGAAAGGAATAATATTAATATACATCATCTGTGCACGAGGTAGGGCCTTAAAAACATCAGCCAATCGTTTACGCGATCATCGCGTAAACGATTGGCCCTCTGGCTTGTCAATCACTGCCGTGTCGTTCCTTGTGAGAGACGAGTGCGGCTGCGTGCTCCAGTAACTTTCCAAACTCCACAGGCGCCGCATTTCAAAAACTCAGTAACAGTCTTTGGGATTCTCAGTCGACGAAAAAAATCCTCTCTATCACCTTTAATCCTTATTAAAGTTACAAAAGTTATTCAGTCAAGATCAATTGATTTTGTTTTTCTTTTGCTCTTTGATTATCAGTAATGACACACATCAACAGGTTTATTAGCCTGCTGTCACTTTAAGACCTAATGCACAGATCCAATATACTGTTACACATACGTTTTCTTTCAACTGTTTACGTTCACTTAAAACATATTTGACAGTTTACGAGGATATTTTGACATTATTTCGTGTGTATTTATTTCAAGTGCAAGATGACGTGAAAGAGAACTCAATTCAGTATTCATGCACTATATTAGGGTGGCTTTTTGTGCACGCACTCTGGATGTGCAGGACAGAAAAAAGTCTGCATGCCGAATTGAGTTTTGCGTCTTCTTGCACTTGAATGCTTTAAAACCACATTAAAATGTGCGCACAAGAATTGATAAGTGGAATCAAAATTTTTATTTTATAACAAGTATCTGATTCCAGAATTGTAATCGATTTTCGATTCCCAACCCTAATCACATGACACTGAAGTCTGGAGTAATGGCTGTTGAAAATGTATTGCTGTAATAGTTGCCATCACAGGAATATATTGCATTTCAAGTGATTTCACGCGTTTTTAGGCCAAAACATTTTTTGTCACATACAGCAAACATCTCCTCACTATCCGCTAGCTGCCTGTCCCCTGAACACACTGTAAAAAAAACGCGGCCTCTGTAGTCGCCACAAGCTCCAAAAATGGCAATAAAAACAAACTGGTGCAGCCTGGACCACAAAACATAATAAACATACTCCAGCCAATAACCGACAAGAACGGAAGCACGGAAGGGAAGGGGAGGGGTTGTTTGACAACACTTCGAACGTCAACAGAAAGTTACTCCGCCCAGGATCACTTAGAGCGCCTTTAAAATATGTTTAAATGTATAAAAACATTTTCACTGTATTTTAATCATACCAATTTAGTGTATGTGAGCATAAAAGACTTAATTATTATTTAATGTTAGTAATCATGGTAATTTATTAAAACAATCCTACTAACCCAAACTTTTAAATGGTAGCTTAGATTTGGTTTTTGTCATGTGGGTGCATAAATGGTGACCGAATTTTTGTTTCCAGGACTATTCTTTTAACACAGACAAGTAAAAAAAAAAAAAAAAAAAAAAAAATGAAGTTAAATACACTTTGCGTGTTGTCAAATGTCATTAAATTTTCGGCAGTTAGAACTCACAGAAAAGAAAGAGGAATTAAAAAAAAAAAAAAAAAAAAAAAAGTTCACTGAACTGTCATGACTTTGCCATGTATAAAATTTGAGAAAACTCAGAGCAAAAAAATAATGAGGACCCTGGAGGAAGAGTGAGGAGAAGAGGTGTAGGACTGAGAAGAGTCAGAGTGGAAGAGAGAGAGAGGAGAAGAAATAGGAGGAAGATATGAAGAGGAGTGTGGAAGGGTAGAAAAAGATGATAGGAGAGAAAGAAAATGTAGGAAGAGGAGGAGAAGGCAAGTTGATGAAACAGCAAGAGGAGATGGTTTACAAGAAGAAATGAGCAGTAGGAAGAAGTGGAGGTTCTCAAATTGATGAGAGTCACTCTAATTATATAATCGATTCTGGTTTCTAAATAAGAGTAACTAAACATGGTCAACGAGGATCCAGCATCACCATCTGGCTGTCATGGAACTGTACAATATAGCAAGACTAATTTCTTTCATGGTCCTCATACTCTTTCCACAGGAACAATCCGAGGTAAAGGATTTCTTGTGGTTTAGGACAATGTCCAATTTCACCATGCATTCCTAGTGCGTGAGTGGTTTATAATCACTTTCCACCATTCTCTCCGTTTCCGAATCCATTTGAGGAGCTCTTCTCCTCTTGGAGATGGAAAGTGTTTGACTGCAATCTTTGACAAAGTAACTGCACTCTGAACATTTGAAGAGACTCACAGAGATACAAAAGTATGTGTGGGAAAAATTGTTTTAAAGGGGACATATCATGAAAATCTGACTTTTTCCATATGTAAGTGCTATAATTGGGTCCCCAGTACATCTACCAACCCAGAAAACCTGAAAAAGGACAACCTAGTAACTTTGTCTTGGAAAGATTTTCTCTGCAAGCATGTGAAAAAACAAGCTGCTCCGATTTCGGTCCCCTTGTGACATAGGAAGGGGATCTTATTATAATTTTACTGCCCCTTAATCGGTATGTTTCCACTCACGGCGCCGCCATTTTGTTGTTGCAAGAGACAACGGTGTACCAGTAACACTGGTTCTGGAGTGCAGCAGTCCTGTACAGTTTAGCTACAACCCTGATCAAACATACTTGAATGTTTTCCGACATACTTGAATGTTTTCCGAAATTACTAAAGTTATGTGAAGGCAGGTGAGTTGGGTCTGAGCAGCACTCAAGAATGACCGTCCCTGAGCTTGTGATATGTCTCAGCTATGTTCACATTATGACCGTTCTGTTAATGGCTATAACAGTAAACATACTAGTCTCCATAATCTCCTGGCTTATGAGCCACTAAGGATGCAGTGGTGTAATTTTATTTATGAAGGGAATGTGTCCAAATAAATTTATATACCAGTATGTGCAAGTCATTTTACACCAGACTGCTTTGCACACGAGGGTCAGTTGATTCTCAAAAATGGATCAATACCAAATGTTCATGATCAAATTTCATATATATATATATATATATATATATATATATATATATATATATATATATATATATATATATATATATATATATATGTTGTGCAAATTGTCTTTCTGAATGTGTTTCGTTAACATGTTGCTAATGTACTGTTAAATGTGGCTAAAGTTACCATTTTTTTTCATGTCATTATAGTATTTTCAATTTTAACCCAAAAACGCTTGCAGTCTGTATAACTCATAAACACATCTTTATTCTTATTGAGTCTCTCCAACAATGTGTAGCTTTAGCCACATTAGCTGTGCATCACGCTATCAAACTCATTCAGAATTGAATGTTAACAAACATCCACAAAATACATGTCATACCTACGTGATCTGATATGCTGCATCACGAACAGATTGTAATGATCCATTTTGAGAGTTGCATTTGCTGTGTGAGCTTCTCTTGTATTGTTTATGCCTCAGTGTATTGGAATCGCAAGCTTGTGTGCGGAAGGGCAGGAGCTCATTTGCATTTAAAGGCAGACACACCAAATCAGTGCATTTTTTCTCCCACCCAAAAATAGGCAGTTGAAACATGGTATAATACAAATCCATGGGGGATTTTGAGCTGAAACTTCACAGACACATACTGGGGACACCTGAGACTTATATTACATCTTGTAAAAAGGAGCATAATAGGTCACCTTTAAATAATCCAATCATTGACCCGCTTGAGCTGAAGCTGAACACTGGTAAACTGAATGCTGGAGTAAATAAACACTGATAAACTGAAGCACTTAAACTATTTAACAAACAAGAAAAAAATTATATATATACATACATACATACATACATACATACATACATATATATATATATATATATATATATATATATATATATATTAGGGTGACCATATGCGCCTTTCTCCCAGGACGCGTCCTGTCCAGGATTTCTAAATTGCCTAAAATGGCTTGAGCCCTTGGTCATATCGATGTGCCCCCGGAACGCGATTTAGGAACGCGATTTCTACACGGAGGTCTGTGCAAGCCACTGTTCTTATTGACATTCTTCATGCAATGCATTAAAATGTTGTCGTATTTGCAATGATTTGTCCGTTCTCTGTAGATCCAGCCTTCTTGCAAGCCACGATCGGTTGATTATGTATAATGCATGCTATTGGTCAAATTATTTTTCAGTCGTTACCTTCCGCAAATATGAAAACAAAACCAAAACTGGGACATTTTATGCAACTTAGAAATCCTGGACAGGACGCGTCCTGGGAGAATGGCGCATATGGTCACCCTAATATATATATATATATATATATATAGATATGTGTGTGTGTGTGTGTGTGTGTGTGTGTGTATGTATGTATGTATGTATGTATGTATGTATGTGTATATATATATATATATATATATATATATATATATATATAATAAATTGACTGGATTGCATGGATCTTCATTGTGCAACTTGTGGAGACTATTTGTGTTTGTCTAAAACTGAAATGTCCTGAATCAACGAATCAGCAGAGAATGTAAAAAAATAAATAAATAAAAAAAATCTGAATCTGCATTTTGGGTGCCACTGACCTTAGTTTGACATAATATGTAAAATCAGTTGAGAAAACCTGTATCAGTAATCACAATGCAAGTCCCGTGGTGACACATGCTCATTTACTCCAGGCTCATTCTGTTTCAAAGGATAAGATATTTGCATGCTAATTCTTCAAGAAATTAGAAATGAAGCATAGCCTGATAGTTTTGGCTCTCAGTTATAGGTTAATCTGTTCTACCCAGAGGCATTCACGTTTCAGGATTACACATTCCCAGACCCAATCCAGGCAACATGAATGCCAATCACGTCCGGAAAATAGAAAGATGTGATTCGCCTCACAACGAGTTCTGCATGAAATGCAGGAAGCTGTAAAAGAGGTGCTGATAAGACACAGGTGAGCTGATAAGCCATCAGCTCTCTCTCCTACTCACCTTTTCTCCTACCCATCATCCTTTTTTCCGATCTTCATTCACCGTCAAAAGGGCCGATTGTAAGTCACCGAAGCCATAAGGCACTCAACCAGAGGCGCTACTGTGACTCATACCTACATTTCTAAATTATACAAAAAACATTATCGCCTGTCCCATAGGGAAAATAACAGCATTTTTGGTTGGGCACCTGCAATCATCGCATGCTGCCTACACACTCCTGCCCCGCTATCATGTTTGGACTTGTTCTAGTCAGTGAACCAAAAATAAACAAAGCGCAAGCAACAACGTGCAAGTGATGATATACATACAGTATGTGCACTTAGGCCCTCCTGTGTACCCTTATAGGAGATCCTGAATTAAACATGAGCTTGAGCCCAGTGTTGCAATGCAGAGGCTCTACAGCTGCTTACCTGCTGTTCCTCATAATCTTGCACACACCACTCCATGTGTACATTCATGCTCCTCTGATTCTGCAGAGTGCCACTGCAATTCCTGCCAGATAAAAGCCACTTCCTATGCAGGGACATGATGGGGTCTCTTAAAGCTTTCTGAAGGACAGAGTACAAAGCAGGGGAAGGTTTCTGCCATTTAACCAAGGTTCAGGCCACTAGCATGCAAATGTCTGTGCTACAGCATTAGTTTTGAATTGATTATGGTTTATTACTGTGCATTGTAAGTGCTTAAAGGAACATGCCACTATTTTTTTGAAAATAGGCTAATTTTCCAACTCCCCTAGAGTTAAACAGTTGAGTTTCACCGCTTTCGAATCCATTCAGCCGATCTCCGGGTCTGGCGGTAGCACTTTTAGCATAGCTTAGCATAGATCATTGAATCTGATTAGACCATTAGCACCTCGCTCAAAAATTACCAAAGAGTTTTAATATTTTTCCTATTTAAAACTTGACTCTTACATCGTGTACTAAGACCGACGGAAAATGAAAAGTTATGGCTAGGAACTATACTCTCATTCCAGCGTAATAATCAAGGAACCGTGCTGCCGTACCATGGGTGCAGCAGGCGCAATGATATCAGATTCAATGAGCTATGCTAAGCTAGGCTAAAAGTGCTACCGCCAGACATGGAGATCGGCTGAATGGATTCGAAAATCGGAAAATGAGCCCAATGGATTCGGAAAATGAGCCCATTTTCAAAAACAGTGGCGTGTTCCTTTAAGCATGATGAGTTTGTGCAGATAATGCAATGTCATTTTAAAAACTTATTTTAAAGGGATAGTTAACTTAAAAAAAATCCGTTTACTCACCCTCATGTCATTCCAAAATTAAAATGAATGAATATGTGAGGGAATATTGTCTAAATGTAAAGAATTGAAAGACAAAATATATGACTAAAATAAGAACAAAAAATAGAATCAACACTGCATGTCGATAATCAATCAATCAATCAATCAATCAATCAATCAATCAATCAATCAATCAATCAATCAATCTTCTTTGTGGAACTTAGTCTATATGTGATGGTCTAAAACTGAATTAGATTTAATGTTAATATAACGTTAGGGTTCAAACAACAGTGTACCCAACTGACTTCATTGTATGGACAAAAAATAATATGTCTTCTTTTCTTTGTTCCACAGAAGAAAGTATTCACTATATGAGACTTCCTGCAATGCAAAGCTCTAGCTATATGAATGCTAACAGATTCTTGTCAATAAAGAGTTTGCTGGAAAATTACAAAGATAAAAGAAAGATGAAATGCTTATGCTCTTGTTTTCGAATCATCACAGTGAAAATAGTGTGGATGTTTAATGGATGTTTGCAGTGGACTTTTGTTGTTCTGTAATTATTTGCCTGTTGCTAATTGAGCAGTCAATCCGACTCCAGTTGGTTTTATGTAGATTGCACTGATAAACACGCCAAAGTACAATATATAAATGCTAACAGATTTCTGGGGTTTAGCAGGATGTTTATGTAAGACCTGATTAAATTTTAGTTACAGTAGGAGCAAAGATGTACAGTATTACTGATGTATTACTGTCCCTGACAGAAACCACACAACTCTGTATAAAGTATTAGAAACTTGCGCTTGAAGTCCCAGAATTTTTGACTCCCTAATCGGTGGTACCAGCCCTGTGTCAAAGACAAACCCCTTGTCAATGGCACACTAGGCACCTTTAAAAGAAATAGTTGACCCAAAAATGAAAATGTTGTCATTATTTACTCACCCTCATTCTGCTCCAAACTTGTATGACTTTCTTTCTTAATGAAAGTTAATGGGGTCAGATGTTTTTGGACCTCATTACCTTTCAAAACATCATCTTTTGTGTTCTGTGGAGTTAAGAAATTCATGCAGGTTTGAAACGACATAAGAGTGAGTAAATGATGACAAAATTTTCATTTTTGTGTGAACTATCACTTTAATACAACACATATATTATGCAAAACTAATGAATAACCAACATCTTTTGATCCTTTGAAGATTTTGCAAGGATGTTTTAAGCTAACTCCTTGTAAATACATCAAACAAAATGTGAGTCTGTTCATCCGTTCTGAGCCAGCAAGCTTTCCCTAGTTTCTTGAAATGATTGTGCTCTGCATTCTCGTTCATAATCAATGTTTATTCATTCACAGTCAAAGGTCTATTTCAATTACTGCTTGCTTGAGCATTCTCATGAATCATTCGGGTGCAGCTTATGCGAGAATTATGTAGCTGAGTCAGTTCGAAAGAAAAGATTCACAGACTCATTTCAAAACATACTGGCTCCCCAGAAACATGTCTCAGCTACTGTCTAACACACCTGGTTGGATCTTTTAAATTATCCAGAGACCCCTTGTGAGCTGAATCAGAGGTCTTTGTGTAGGGCAGGACAAAACATACTAATTCAATTTCTCTCCACAGGGAGGACAAGCCACCCTTACACGATTATTCTTCCTCCCTGAGTGAGACAACTAAGAATAAAAAAGTTTAAAGATTTGAGAAGAATATTTGAGTTTGTCTTCTTCACTCAAGAAAACACAGAGAATGGTTATTGTGGAGAATAGAAAGAGAAAGGAGAATGATAAATGTTTGGAAGACAAAACGGGAGAAGGTTCAAGCTTTCAGGTTATCTGATTTTTTTTTTTTTTTTTTTGAACGAAGGCTTACAGGTTGTGTACTTCGGTATGAGCAAAGTTTTAGTGCTGAGTTTGCTCATTTCATTGTGATCTGATGCTCATCAGCGGCCACTCATTTACGAAGAGCTCAGTTGAAGTTATACAGAAATAGCAAGGGAAATAGAGAACACATTTCCCTAAGCTGCTTTCCCCTAGAGGAAAAAGAGCATCTAATTTTTAAAAGTATTTTCTTTCACACCTTTTCCACAGTTGCAGCTTATCTCCTTTCTGCAGTATTTGCCTTTTTTGTTCTCCCAATGTCATGCTACAATTCTTCCACAATCCCCCCTTCTGTTCTCTAACAACAAATGGCCGCTCGCCTCTTTTTGTCTTAGCGACAGCAAAATTGTCTTTCTTATTGAAGCTCTCAGCCTCTTCCCCAACCCATTGTTTCCAGGTTCCCATTGCCCTATGGCCGTCTGCTGCCTGTTATTTACGGTTCTGCAGAACTGCCGGGGCAGAACCCAGTAACCCTCTGCTAAAACATATGGGCCGTTCCTGACACTTTTGCCAAGAAAACATTATGTTCTAAACTTACTGTAAGCAACTGAACCCATACATCCCACGTATATTGTAAATATGTTGAGTCAGTATGTCTCTCTAGGAAGAGTCCACAATTCGGTGCTAAATTCAGTGCTGGGAAGTAAATAAAAAAACAAAATTACACAAAATTGACTTTAATGAAATGTTCAAGGTTCATTACAAGGTAATCTTTGTTTACAATGGTAAAAATGGTGTTTTAAAATGAAAACGATCCTCGTCTACACTGGCGTTTCCACAGTGTTTCAGAAACGATCCCTGTCTACACTACACGGCCGAAAACGCATGTCACATGACTGTTCAAGCACACTGGGCATGCACGTACAAGTGTAAACAGTTGCCTCTTGCGCATGTAGGCAGCTGCAGTATTAAAAATATGCTGCGTTTAACTGCACAATGGCTGCTAAAAATGACAACAAAGCCAGCAAAGATTGCAGTTCAGCCTCCATGTTATTGTTTACACTAGGGGTGTAACGATACGCTCAGGTCACGATACGATACGTATCTCGATACGGAGTTCACGATACGATACGTATCACGATATTTTGAACAAAATGAAACTGAAATTCAAACAAGATTTATTAAAAAAACATGAACAAATTTCAATAATTTTCCTTGTTGTACATACAAGATCACATTTCAATAAAATAAATAAATATAAAATTTTAATAAAAACCTTCTGTATTCAAATTAACAGCTGAATAGGGCTGTCTGTCACTGAAAAAAAATGTTAAATTTAACATGAACTTAGAATTATGAATAGGGGCCGTTCACATATCGCGTCTAAAAACGCGTGGAAGGCGCGGCCGCACCGCTTCTCCTTCTTTCCAAAGCGCTTGCGCTCCCGTGGCGTCGGTCGTTGCTATGCAACCATGAACTGAGCTCTCCAAGAGGATCAGGATGTTTCTGCTAAGGATAAATGATTTCTAGCCCTTGCATTAGTTTTACTACGAGATATATTGATGGAGATAAGATATAAAAACCACCATGTACAGCTATGATCAGCTGTTCGGCTGAGCTTTTGATGTTTTGTTACGGAAAGGCCATAGCTGATCGGTTGATTCTTGTCACACGACCTGCGGTGCGCTTGCGGCATTCTGAGAAGTTGAGAATTGCATGCGCGTCGCGACCGCGTTGATCCCATTATGAGCGCGCTTGCCGCGCGGCTACATTTGAAAATAATAACTGACTTGCACGCGGAAAAGACGCAATATGTGAACGGCCCCACAGAACTTCTTAAAGCAAAGCATCGCAAGCGTCTTTTGCTTTTCTGTGAGCACAGCTGTTCCTGTGCACTGCGGTGAAAGAAAGCCACGACTTTTCTCACGCGACCATGCAAGAGACTGACATGAGAAACGTTTAAACCTGCTTGCAAGATTCAATGTGTGCCCGAAACACTTACTGAACTAGAGAGCTGATTGAGACACACCATCTACGATAAATCGTTACACCCCTAATACTTATAGTAATTTAAAAATGTGGTAGCATTGGATCTGGACAGGAAGGATAACTCTGGGAGTTGGAAGGGGTGTGTCGCGATTCTGCCTTCTCACATCGCGATACAGGTTCGTGGACCTGCGTATCGCGATTTCGGTTTCATATCGCATATCGTTACAGCCCTAGTTTACACAGTCATCAAGGATACGCAGAGCGAATGTGGGCAGCCACACCATGGTTTTCAAAAGTCTCCGTTTTGGTACGTTTACACTTAAAAGCAACCCTGACGTTTTCAAACTAAATCAGGCTCCGCAGTGTTTTTGAAAGTCTTCATTTTTGAGGTTCAAAAACGCCGGCGTATAGTGTAAATGACAGGCGTAACCGTAGCAAAATTTGTGCGCTTTAAAACAAAAACGCACTAGTGTAAACGGGGCCTTAATCGACAGCATTTGTGGCATAATGTTGAAATTATTTAAATTATTAATTAAATTATTTCTGCTACACCCTCCTTTTGTTACCAACCAACCAATAACTAACTAAATAAATAAATAAAATAAAAAAAAATTAAATTAAAATTAAAATCAATCTGAGTTACAGTGAGGCACTGACAAATGAAGGGACTGAGGGTTGCGGGCCAATCTGTAAACTTATACTCAATAGTATAGCCACAAGACGCAAATAATATGAAAGTAAAAAAAAAAAAAAAAAAATGGAACAACGAACACAAACCTTTCTGTGTAAAACTATATCCAATTGTTTGCCTAAAGGCCAGAACACACCAAGCCGTCGCCGATGAACTAGTGGTGACAAAATCAGACTGTGCGGTTGGCTGACGTCAGCAGCGTCTGTGTCCCAAGTTGGCCTGACACACCAAACCAACGCTAGACAGCCGACGGCCAAGTAGCATGACAGTTCTGCGCCTGCGTGAGATGAAATGCCTTTCCGAACCAGCAGGTGGCGGTAGCTGAACAGCCAATCAGAATGATCAGATGGCCCGACGGACCGACGAGCTCCGACGCCAATTCAACATTTCAACTTCAGCCAACGGTGCGGAACACACTGAGAAAACTTGGTCGGCCGACGAACAAAAACTGCCAGACGGCCGACCGTCGACTTAGTGTGTTCCTGCCTTTATGCCACACAATCAGTAAAATCTGATTTAAACAGCATTACAGCTTAGACGATACCAAAGTTTTAAGAGAATTATTCATTTATTTAATTATTTATTTATTTTAGGAATATGCTTCACATTTCTGCTTTCTCCTCCAAAAAAAAAAAAAATAAATCAAATCAAATCAAATAAAAATCCTAGCCACTTTCAATTCCACAATAAGTGCCTTGCACTAACCTTGATTTTGTTTTTGTTTTATATAAGCATACTTGTAACAGGAACTGTTGTAGTGTGGTTTGATTGTTATTCTGGATCTACCTTAGTGCTTAAATAACCATTAAGGAATTAAGTTATAAAATTAGCCTCTACTAAATGGTTCTGGTTCTCATTACTTTGAATTCCCCCAACAATTTCAACACAAATTAAGAACACTTGGTTGCTAGTCCAACCACAGTGCCTCACATTGACTGCTACGGTAATGCAAGCTACTGTTACTTCTTCAGGCTGCTTATATGATGACTTTGCTTTGATGATTATTATCATAATCGAAACCTAAGAAAAAGCTGAATTTAAGTCCAGTGTTGAGTACAAACAGCTGTCAAACTGTCACTCTCTTAATATGTAACCCACACATATACTCTGCAGTATAGCTGAAGACAGCTAATGTTTGAGTTCCCCATGCCAGATGCTGTATATTGATTCCCTCCAGGTGTAGAATGACCAGGCAATGAAAGTGAACAGTACTCTGCTACCTCTCCATCCTCTCAAGGTCAGGGGCCCTGAAGAGGATATCAGAGCGTTATGAAAGAATATCTCAGCTATTCTCATCTGCTGTTCCTTCCACAGGGACTTCTAGCTCATAATATTTAACAAAGAGAGATCAGTACAGCTTGCTAACACCGGTTTCTATAAATATATATGAGAAGAGAGATAAGGAAAGAGAGAAAAGGGAAAGCTATAAAATAGATTTTACACATATAAACCGTATAAATCATTCTTTAGAAGTTAGGTGTGACCTAATTGAACTACTTTGGTCATACAGTCTCTCTCAATCATTTTTAACCATCCAAAGTAAACAACAATAATACTACTGTAGCATCAAAACTACTGTGTGTTCAATGGTGATTACTCTTACAGACATACTGTAAAATTATGCTATTAAAAAACTTAAATGAAGATGTTTTCATCCATATTTTTCTTGAAATTACTGTTTGTCTATATGGCAGATACTGCGACTTTAAAAGAAACATAAACATGCACATATTAATCAAGCCTCTCATTTCTGCATTCCCAGAGAATTTTCTTCACATCACACAATATGTTTTAGAGTGAACAGACAGTGTGAATGTTATATCCACACTTGGCACACATATAGTACAGCCCTAAGACTAAACAGCACAGCACAGCAATGACATTGACTGTGGCACACTGACCAATGACATTGCTTTTTTGCTTTTTTTAAAGACTGAAGCCACTGTAGATCAGCTCACATTAGGCTAAACTCTCTGTCCAGCCTCTCTCGTATACAGACCATGATTCATAACACTGCCGGTTAGAGTTCTCACCTCCTATTATATCACCTCCTCTGGCTTTTCCCTCAACTTTTGCTCTCTCCCTTTCTTCTTCCGACATCTCATATCTCTCTCTTCATCTTTCTACCTCCTCCACTCTCCACACCACCTCTTCTCAGTCCTACACTATGTCCTACAACTTCTTCGTATTTCCCTAGTAAAGTCATGATAACTGTTTGAATTATGGCACTTCCAGCACTCTGTGTATTACTGAACTAGCAGATGTCAAAATGATGCCATTATGTTAACATGTTATGTGCATTTACATTTTAACATTTAGCAGACATTTTATCCACTTATTTTTTGGCATTTAAATGTCAACAATACAATTTCAAGTTCAGAATATAAAATAGATTTGCATACATAAGAATATGACTTTAGTTGTTTTCATGTCAATGGTGCTGTATGTAATTTTATTTCACTTTATTAAAGCATAAAAATACCATAATACGTTTGCAGATATTTAGGAAACATGCTAAGTTCATGTTTCTCTGAAAAAACAATGCTTTAGCCAGTTATTCTACTTTGACACGTGTCGGAATGTCTGCCAATTTACCCAATAGTATATCAACACCCGGGGGTTGCCAGTTGGCGGAAAACACAGCATATTGCAGCCATAGAAACCAGCAAACAAACTGGGTCAGAGATCACATTCTATCTGACCTAAAAAGCCTCGGCATCTAAAAAGCTCTATGACAAGAGACCTATTAAAACACAGATAAATTACCTCATTAACTTATAGTGCAAGACTCGTCGCCTTCCATTGTCAATTCCTCTCATTCCTATTGTGTTTCCTCAACCTGGCAACCCGCATGAGTGTCAAGTCTGAGGAGGAGACGGCAGGGGAAACAACTTTCTTCAACATTTTGAATTTGGATTGCGATACCCATTTTAACTGCTAGCTGTCAATATTATACACTGCACCGTTCACTCCCTTGTGAAAAAGTGTGCCTAATATCCTTGCCTATCTATACTTTCAGATAATAGAATATTAATAAAATGAAAGGCCACTTAAAGAGAGTACACTTATATGACTGTTTCTTAAAACACTTAAATACACTTTAAAAAGTGAACTCTGTAATAGCCTACATTTTAAATGATGTTCTTTTGTCATGCTTTAAAGAACTTTTCATTTATTTGCATTTTAACATGCAATCAATTTTTGTAAAACTTAATTTTGTAAAACTAATTTTTGTAAAACTACAATTAGTTTGCACTTATAAGTAAAGTATTCCTATAATACCTATAAGTGCTCTTTTTAAAGGTACTTCTTTTTCACAAGGGCTGTTTTGAAATGTGTTATATATTTTGTATGAAATCAAAGAAAGTTAGTTACAAGTTTGGAGAAATGTGCAGAAAAACAAAATGAAAAAGTGCAGGGGGGGAAAAACGTTATGCATTTATTTTTTGTTGCACAATGGATCTAGTGTGAATTTTCCCTGACTAGCATATATATTACCAGATGGGATAAAAAGGAAACCATTATTAGTTAGCCATCTGGGCAGCCAACATTGGCTCCGTCCTGCAACTCTGGGCCCTGTTCCCGAATCACCTCTAAAAGAACACAGATGTGATTTCCTAGGGCTTTACTAACCACTCTCTCATTCCTTCCTGGCCTCTATGGCTGCCCTTATTCTCTCAGCCCCTCACTGTATTTCATCTCATAGAGACCTGGAGTGTCTGTGAGTCAGCTTTAGGACACATTACACCTGCAAATCTGGTGCTGTGTTCTGTTTTTGTCTCCTTTTTTCATCTACTTACACTGTCCTGAGAGAGATTAGCTAGGCATACCTGGTGATATAAATAAACTCTCTGTCCGGAGAAGCTATATAGAGGCCAAGCAGGAGGAGCTACAAACAAGTTGGAAAGCCCAGACTGGTTTAATATTCATTCCGGGAGGGGATGAGAGGACGGAGGAATGATTGGTCTCTCTCTAATCCATAAAAAGGCCTCTGTAGGGCTCCACCTGCCAAAGATGAGGCATCAAGTGATCAGTCATTCTCAATGACCCATTAGGGTGACTCTGTGTTACAGCCCCACAATCCTACACAAAGCCCCTTATTGAGCTGCTGCCCTGATTTCTAGCTAATTGGATCGCCTCTGTTGTTCCTCCTCGCTGCTTTGGAGTAGGTGGTTTATAAGATTGAGCACATTCCCTATTCTTCCTTTTACAAGGTTGATGTCTACGCACCCACTCTCAGCCCCAGGAACTGTCAAAGACTTCTATTAAAAAGGCTGGAGATTGCCTGATTAGATGCCACTTTAAACTGTAACTGGGTCATTTTTTATCCTATGTTAATTTATTATACATGCAAAAAAATGCAATGCAAAAGGTTGATTTTTGGATGAAAAATTGATTATTTCCTAATAAAGAAAAAAAAATTAATAAAAAAAAATAAAAACCCTTAAGAAGTTTGCCATCTTCTTCAAACTATATTCAAACATGTACTACATATATACACTATATTGCCAAAAGTATTGGGACACCCCTCCAGATCATTGAATTCAGGTGTTCCAATCACTTCCATGGCCACAGGTGTATAAAATCAAACACCTAAGCATGCAGACTGCTTCTACAAACATTTGTGAAAGAATGGGTCGATCTCAGGAGCTCAGTGAATTCAAGCGTGGTACCGTGATAGGTTGCCACCTGTGCAATAAGTCCATTTGTGAAATTTCCTCATTACTAAATATTCCATGGTCAACTGTTAGTGGTATCATAACAAAGTGGAAGCAGTTGGGAACAACAGCAACTCAGCCACAAAGTTGTAGGCCATGTAAAATCACAGAGCGGGGTCAGCGCATGCTGAGGCGCACAGTGCGCAGAAGTCGCCAACTTTCTGCAGAGTCAATATCTACACACCTCCAAACTTCATGTGGCCTTCAGATTAGCTCAAAAACAGTGCGTAGAGAGCTTTATGGAATGGGTTTCCATGGGTGAGCAGCTGCATCCAAGCCTTACATCACTGTGACGATTTGCATATATTTTAATCAATTTATGGGTGGAATATGAATATAATAATTCATAAGGTTCTATGAATTATTATTATGCACATACCGACCCAAGGGGGAATTAACCATATATGGTGAATTAACTACAACGAATTATAATCAATCACATATATGGTTCCGATAACACCGATAAGTTCACAGACTATTACGACAGAAATATTACCCTGTGGCCACAAGGATCAATTTCTAGAATAGCATCCAAACGTAAAGCAAGGATATTAGAATCAGAACGTTAAAGTGACTCGGTTGTGGTTGAAGGAGCAAGTGAATAAAAGCGTGGATATGATATGTTTAATATACAGAACGGGTAATACAAAGGTTATACGGATAAATGTACACAAGTAAATACAGAGACATACAAGTGAAAGTAAAGGCAGAAACGAAAGAGATAATCAAAGCAGGGCAAATTGCAACAGTTCACCTTTAAGAGCCAGCAAGGAAACTCAGCATTTAAAATCGTAAAAACGTTATACTTGCATAGGTTCGTTGGGGTGCTTAGAGTTTCGGAGCGCTCGGGTTGATAGTTGTTTCTTCTTCCGGAGGTTGTTTCGGCGAAGTTTCAAACGAAGGTTTAACTGTTGTAATATGACCGGAAAATAAAGAAGAGAGTCCGTCTCGACGGCAGGAACTCGTGCAGAAAACTTGTGCATCGAAAAGACGTGTGTCATGGTATTTTAAGGACAACAGGCCAGAACGCCTTCTTGATAACGTCCTCCAATGATAGCTTTGCAATTTGGCGGTTTTCCACATCCCTTTGTCCTGTCCAACGAGTTAATTTATGGTATGTTGAATCAGTGCATTTTCTTCATAGTATTATTAAACATTGAACGATGCATTTGACAGAAATGTAATGTACATGAGTGAATAGCTCGGATTCACAGCTTTACGGAGAGATCAAACTCGACAGGTGTCTCTCGTCATATAAAGAAGATACACTTTCTACTCTAATACTATCGTTTAACATGAAAACTAACCTACTACAGTCAATTCTACGATTCTACATTAGCAACACATACATGCAACAAGCACCATAGTGGCAGATACATTCATATTTGCAGGTATAATATTTGTGTATACAGTCTTTATGTAGGGCTTTGTATGTGTGTGTGTGTCTGTGGGTGCGTGCGTGTATTTTCTTTTTATGACCGTTTGGAATTCGGCCCTGTCTCCTCGAAACCTGATCCGTGGTGTTCGCATCTCCTTTGAAGTCACAGAGGAGAGTTTTGGGACTTATCGAAATAGTCATAAAAAGAGTCTCGTGATCCATTAGTGTCTGCCGGGCCGGATGAGATGTAAGATTTACAAACCGAAGTTCCGTGAATTGGGACTTAAACACAGTTTATGGTGGGACCTGCTCATCTTTGAGACTGTGCAGACCCTACATCACCAAGTGCAATGCAAAGCATCAGATGCAGTGGTGTAAAGCACGCAACCACTGGACTCTAGAGCAGTGGAGACGTGTCTGGCAATCCGATGGATGAGTCTGGGTTTGATGGTTGCCAGGAGAACGGTACTTGCCTGACTGCATTGTGGCAAGTGTAAAGTTTGGTGGAGGGAGGATTATGGTGTGGGGTTGTTTTTCAGGGGATGGGCTTGGCCCCTTAGTTCCAGTGAAAGGAACACTTAGTGCTTCAGTATACCAAGACATTTTGGACAATTTCATACTCCTAACTTTGTGGGAACAGTTTGGGGATGGCCCCTCCTGTTCCAACATGACTGCGCACCAGTGCACAAAGCAAGGTCCATAAAGACATGGATGAGCGAGTTTGATGTGGAGGAACTAGACTCGCCAACACAGAGTCCTGACCTCAACCCGATAGAACACCTTTGGGATTAATTAGAGCGAAGACTGCGAGCCAGGCCTTCTTGCCAACATCACTGCCTGACCTCACAAATGCGCTTCTAGAAGAATGGTCAAAAATTACCATTAACACACTCCTAAACCTTGTGGAAAGCCTTCCCAGAGGAGTTGAAGCTGTTATAGCTGTAAAGGGTGGGCCAACTCCATATGAAACCCTACGGATTAAAAATGGGATGTCATTAAAGTTCATGTGCACGTAAAAGCAGGCGTCCCAAAACTTTTGGCAATATAGTGTGTATTATATATAATTATATTCAAGCTTTAGAATGCCATGTGGGGTGACTCGACACAAACCTATTTGTATATATTTAAAAATGTTGGTGTAATAATGGAAATGTATACACCCACATGTATTCAAGATGAAAGGAAAATGTATTACTTCTTATTTGGTGGCTACACCATTTTTTAGCCATTAAATTGAAAATTTACTTAAAGGGGTGGTTAAATGCGATTTCACTTTTTAAACTTTAGTTAGTGTGTAATGTTGCTGGTTGAGCATAAACAGTATCTGCAAAGTTACAGCGCTGAAAGTTCAATGCAAACGGAGATATTGTCTTTTAAAGTTAAATGACTACAAACACGACCAGTTTTGGACTACAACGGGTTGGTGACATCATAAACCCTGCAAAACACAACCCCAGGAACACGCAACAAAGTGGGCGAGGCCATGTGGCGCAGCATGTGGAAGTGGAAGAGTTGTGTACACCCGACGTCTCAAAAGATAATAGAACCCATTATAATCTGTGGTATACATAACCTATAGTCCTGTTGCTATTTTTGGTTGCATCAAGGACATATACAAAGAGCAACTCGTTTTTACTTCGCTAGCCAGTTAGCTAAATTCTACAAACACCAACAAACTTCTGTTCATAGACAAACAGCTGTTCATGCTATAAATTTAAACGCTACCTTTACAAAAATGTGACTACTCAGTCATGTATTCGGCTACAGTAAAGCTTTAATCAGGATAAAACTATATATTGAAAGCTAACAAACAGCAGTGATCGCATATCTAAACACTTTGACACAAATACAAAATGAAATACCATTCAGTCCTTTAAAAGCCGCAATTGCGATTGACCCTCTTCATCTGGGTCTAATTCGGGCTCAATTTGATATAGCAATATAGACGCAATTATTTACATTTTCACTGAAGCAATGAGTGTTAAGGGGCGCAGCGTTTCCGGACACTTCAGCGAATCACGATACACTAGGCCAGCTACCAACCTGCTAACCAATCTGAGCACATTACGTATTTCAGAGGGAGCGGCTTCATAGAAGCAGGAAGTCAAACGAGCCATTCATATGACAGTGGAAACAGAGGTGTAGAATTAAGGTAAAATATATGAAAAATACAGATAAGACATGTTAAACTGTGCCCCAAGAACACAATCAAGCCTAGAAAAAAAACACTTAACCACCCCTTTAAATGGTTTTTCAAAACCATTTGAAACCAACATAAATGCCAACAGTATGTTTTTTTTAAGAATTTTTTTCATTTACATATATTTTCTCTTTATACATTAACTAATCCTGCAAAAGGAACCATTAAATCTCATTTTTATTTTTAGGCCCAGGTGTTGTTGGCAACCACAGGAACCAAAATGTCCCTGTAAAGCAGCCTCTGTAGTTCAAGTTCTGGCTCCTGGGGCTCCAATACACTGCAGCAGCGTTCAGAGCACATATGCCAGAAACGCTCTACATGCCACAGCACAAAGGTAGTATTGAGAAAACCTATGTCGGCAAGAAACCTCAGGGACACACATCTGATGTGGTACAGCACAAAAGATGTCCTTGTCGGAGATCACCAGGGAAGCTACAAGCCCGAGAGATAGGAGTGGCGCACAGGGTGGCAAATAACCTCTAAATCGGTGTTAAGAGCGGGGCCTGTCCACATATGCACATGTGCTGGATTTCCATATGTCATTGGGCTCATGAATATAGCATTTCAATGGGCATGTGACATGACACTGAGATTGGATATCCAAGGCAGTGAGGGGGTAATCTTGCACAAGCGATTGCATTATTTGAGCGGCTGAGTGAAACTAATCAGGTTTGAGGGCTCCACTCATCTCCAAGCCAGACGCTCATTAGAAAGGCCATGTACCGCTGCCGAGACACACACTAACTGAAAACAGCGTCATCGAAAGTGCTGTTCCTTGCCTTTTGCCATTTGGACCATGCTGGTAATTTTTAACAACATTTCCACAAGGGCTCATGCAATGATCACTGAGGTGAGGCATTGAATCATCAAAAATGTGCATCTATAAGACTTTAAAAAACACACACTTACCCATAGCTAGGCATTTACAGGACTTCCAAGGACAAAATTCCTTGTCTCTTTTAACTTGATCTCTACATTTCTAACCAGGGCTGTGTTACCTGAAGCCAACTATGGTCGCAAGTTCCATCATTACCAATAGAGCTCAGTGGAACTTGCGACCATAGTTGGCTAATGATGCTTTTGGGAAACGCACCCCAGGTGTGGTCGGACAGCCATATGGTGAGTTTTCCCTGGCTTTGTAAAGTCATTTTCACTGATATTGTGTGTGTAAATTTCCGTAGTCTGAGTGGAATGGGGGTGGGGGGGGGGGCGACTTGAAAACCGACCATCTGCTACATGCATCATTAACTTCATTCTCAATATTAAAATGAGAGGGGTTTATCATGGGAAAATCACAACCATCATACTTATAATTAGAGTAGTTGTAGCAGCAGAATGTCTTTAGACATGATGGATTTAAATTGTATGTGTCGATGTAGTGTAAGTTTATAAATGTTCTTTCACCTAATTAGTTAAGACATAAGAAAAAGATGCAATTTAGAAAATGCCTTGGATGAAAACTTAGAGTCTTTCTCTTAGACTTAGAGCCATTTAGAGTTTTAAAAATGTTGAAAAATGAATCTAAAATTAGTTTATGACTCATAATTCCAAGTCTATTGAAGCCACACAATACCTTTGCAGCCTTTGCTTGCCTTGAATTGTTCACGAGAGCCATATCCATTCAATGAATTAGTTGATCTGATTCACAAAACTGAATAATTTGTTCCGATGTGAATATGGTTATCAATACAGTGACTATCAACTGAAATATTAAATGAAATGAAATGAGATTTTTTGTTTTTCATTTAACACTATCATAAGGCTTCAGAAGACATGGAATATAGCACATGTGGACTACTTTATTATTGATCTTTTTTAATGCTTGAAAGCTCACTCCAGTCCCCAACTTAACTGGAAAAGAGCAACCAGTCCACGTTTCTTATTTTGATTTCTGCGGAAAGTCAAAATGGCATGAGGGTGAATTTTAATTTTTTGGTGAACTATTCCTTCAATTCTTAAACACTCCAATGATATCTTCTCGGCTTTATGAAAATTCATTAGCACCCATCAAGAATATTAGCACCCAATGGAGACAAGATCAGCAGAAAACTATAATATTATGATATATTATGTAGCAGACATCTGCAGATTGGACGAGATATGGACGGAACATTTCCATCAGAAAAATAATAAGGAATGGTAATACATGACTCTCCTGGGTCAATTTTGTCTTTTAAATTCATGAGATTTAGAGGACTTCTTAATGCAACATTTGAGAGGCAAGACAAAAAAAGAAAAGGAAATTAAAGAAGTGGAAATCACGGTTTCGTTTCACCCATGTTTTATGAGAGAGGTCAGGAATATTCTTATATAGGAATTTACTCTGAAACATCCTACTGTGATTGATTTTGTTGGCCTAAATTTTAATATAACTCCAGGCTTCAGGAACAGGAGAGACAAGTCAGGTCCACAAAAAAGAATAATTGAAAAACGACAGATAGAAAAAGAAAACATGCTCTCAAAATTCTTCACTATAGGGCACAATAAAGGCTATCCACTCTTAGGATTTAAATGATCTGGAATACAAAAAGCCCTCATTTATCTTTCCTGGCCCCTGGTACTTAAAGCCCTCATTATGAAAGGCTAATTATTTAGCACTCTCCATAACAGGTTCCGTACCTGCTTGGATTGGACCTTTCATCAAGATACATAGTTGGCCCATTTTTTTTTCTTTTTCACACCTAGAACGGGAATAATGTGTTAAAGGGATTTTTTTTCATTCTGTTTCTGTGTGTGGACAGTCAAAATCCAGGAGTTGAAAAATAACCCAATTTTACAGTCTTTAAACATGTAAGCCTGTGGCACGGCTACAAATGAGGAAGCTATGTTGAGCTCAGTCATATCCTGATGAGATTATATTCATAGACTATTTAAAAAAAACACTTCTTTTTTCACCATAAAAGACAAAATATGCCAGAAAGAGGGAAGCAAAAGCAGCCGTCCTCCACGTCCTCCCCTCAAAGCTATTTTAATAATGTATGAAGCTGCCGCTTCAATTTTAAGGTGCCCCAATTAGTTTGCAAACCATAATGGTTTTATTACATAGTCAAGCTCACAAACTTGCATAGTCTTGGCTGGTTAAGTCAGTGTAAACGGCAGATATCTCAATGCCTGATTGTGTTGCAACTTCTTTAGTTCTGCTTTGCATGTTAAATGTGAGAATCCAGCTGGCTTATGCCAAGGCGCTCTTGAAAAGGAGCTATCTTGCCACTTATACTCCGGCTGAAGACATTTCATAACAGTACCCGCCTTAAAATACAGTACAAATAAACAGACCGAGACTGCAACGGATTAAAAATTTTGTAGGGGGATGTGATGCAACATTCCGTTATGTCTGTCAGATAGAAAATGTCTATATATAGCACAGAAGCTTTTTCTCAATTGTGATTATGCTATTCTTGTCTAGCAACTACCGCAGCACCCACTATGTCTAATTTGCCCAGGTGGAAAGTAACTTGCTCAGGTGAAAAAGATGATGAGATATTGCATCACGTACAAGACCTCTAGACCTTACTGGATGGGCAGTGTCACAATGCAGCCATTGCTTTAAGTGCGCAATTAAACGGCTCATCTTCACATCTGAATGGGCTAAGTTTTGCCAGTCAGGCTTATTTGCATGTAATGAGGGTAATTAGTTGTATATTTCAGAGGGATTAGGAGGGTACTTAGGTGCTGTGTTCTTTTGAGACAGTACAAATCTCCAGACACTTCTGATGTCTTACAAGCAAATGCAAATGCATTGATGCATCTTGCTGAATAAACTGACTTTGGGAAAAGTAAAGCATAGAAGAAAATAACTCAAGATAAAAATATGATTGAACCACAGCCTTGCATGTTCACATTGCAGTGCTGTTGTTTTGACATTTTGGGAACCAGATGCACCCTGAAGCCTCATACATCAAAAACACTCTAGGTGGAACTATGAGTCATATACTGTAAATACACAAAACAGAACCTTAAAAAACAGCAAGTTGATTTTTATGTTATTTATTTATTGGAAAACATAATATAGCATATATATATATATATGCCATTGTGAATTCTGTCCAAACCCTACTTTTGCAAACTAGTCCTAGGTTTTTCACCTGATAGGAATCAAACCAGTGCAGAAATGTTCTCCGAGTCTGAATATCAATAATTATAAAAACACAACACACACACAAAAAAAAAAAAACATTGAAACTTCGATTCACTCGTCACTGAGGGGTACCAAAATGTACAAAGTGGGTGGAGCCACTTTTACTAAAATGGCTATAACTCTTGAACGGAATAGATATTTTCACCAAACTTGGGACAAGTGTATGGGTTCAATTTTTTGTTTGGTCACAGTAAAGGAAAAAAAAATACAAAAATAAAGCCGATTGGACACTTGGTGGTGCTATAACAGGAAAAAAAAAAAACCCATGAAAGCAGCTATAACTACGCAATCATTAGTCCGATTGGCTTGAAAATTGTCAAATCACTCCAATCACTACCATTCTCCTATTAGACACGGGACATTACTGCTCGTAAGTATGCTCAAACTTCTCACAACCTTCTCACAAAGCATGAGCTTTCAAGTCTTGGCTGGCTTGGACCTCACTGCTAAGAGACACTCATCCTCATAACCAAGCTACAGTATAGATGTCCCACTGCCACATCTACACGATTACCACTGTTCGCTTTTAAAGACATTACTAAGTGTCTTAATTGTCTATGTATTTCCAAGCTGATGGTTCCGGGGGTTTAATGTTAAAGCTCTTGTATGTTCAATTAATTTTAGACAAATTGTGTTTCAATAAACTCAAGTAACTTGCCAAAGTGGTCCTGTCTGAACTACATGTGAACTAGGAGTCATCAGAGTAATAGTAGACTGTCTGCTTTATATCTGCTAACACTTTATTTTGATGGTCTCCCAACAGACATTCTACTGTAACTGACTTTGCAAGTACATGTCAACTTATTCTATTAACCCTAACCTTAACCTTAACCTAACAGTCTCTATTCTAATGAGAGTTAGTTGACACGTAAAGTTACTTATAGTTAGCAGAATGCCTGTAGTGGACTATTAAAATAGTGTAACTAAAATAAAAGCAAATTTAAATGATTAATAAATACAATCATATATAAATAACACTAATATAACACTAAAATAACACTCACACACATTATATATGCATTTCGGACGCAAAGCTAATTCATTAATCATAGACTGAGATAATAGGTAGATGTTATAAATAGAAGGCATGATTTAGATGAATATGTACAAATGTACAAAACTAGAGACTGATATTACAGTGTCATTTGCCCAAGTGAGTCATGAAAACTTACAAGTACACGCCTACACAATCCTACAGCAATGTACTGACTACAAATGCTTTGTACTGGTGTAAAAATACTGGATCTGCATGTGTGAGCTTGCGTGTGTGTTTGTGTTTGCATGACTGTATATACAGTATACATCACTTTAACCTTTACAGTGCTGTTATGTGCGAGAGGCCTCCTGTCTGGCTGAGACAGTAATTCTTGCTTTAATGAGCCCATGTGGTTAACAGATTTGCTGAATGTCCACCGGTCTGGGCAAAAACCTGTTCCAAACAGTTGGCTGAGATGCTGCAAGAGGCAGCTGCCCACTTTAGCGCAGCTCTTTCTGTTCACTTAGTGACCTAGCACTGTCAGATGACTGTGTGATGGCTGATATGTTGTTCCTGTACTGAGAGTCTATTTGTCTTCCTGTGACAGGCGAGGTGCCAGAGTTCTCCTCAAACATGGGGAAGAGGTGCTGGCACAGTTATTTTTTAACAGAGAACGAGGCCATTAGCATTTAATGTGGACTTGCCACTTTTTTCCCCAATCCATCTACGAAAATGTGGAGTTTTTTGTTATATACTAGATATCACAATAGATGTGTGACAGCCTTTTGCATCTGTGCTTCTGGCTCCTAAAATATATATTCTACCAAAAAGAACAGCAAAACAGTTGTGTGCCATTCAGAATTGAATTGACAATCCTTTTAAAATTAAAATGTATTTTCTGAATTTGAATTCAAGAAAGTAAAATGAAAGTGGATTAAGTTTAAAGGAATTCATAACTACTTTTAAACAGAAAAAAGCAAAGTTTGTAAAAATATTATAGGCCTGATAGATAGATAGATAGATAGATAGATAGATAGATAGATAGATAGATAGATAGATAGATAGATAGATAGATAGATAGATAGATAGATAGATAGATAGATAGATAGATAGATAGATAGATAGATAGATAGATAAGCCTGATAGATAGATAGATAGATAGATAGATAGATAGATAGATAGATAGATAGATAGATAGATAGATAGATAGATAGATAGATAGATAGATTTATAGGCCAGATAGATAGATAGATAGATAGATAGATAGATAGATAGATTTATAGGCCAGATAGATAGATTTATAGGCCAGATAGATAGATAGATACATAGATAGATAGATAGATAGATTGATTTATAGGCCTGATAGATAGATAGATAGATAGATAGGCCAGATAGATAGACAGATAGATAGATAGATAGATAGATAGATAGATAGATAGATAGATAGATAGATAGATAGGCCAGATAGATAGATAGATAGATAGATAGATAGATAGATAGATAGATAGATAGATAGATAGGCCAGATAGATAGATAGATAGATAGATAGATAGATAGATAGATATAGATAGGCCTGATAGATAGATAGATAGATTTATAGGCCAGATAGATAGATAGATAGATAGGCCTGATAGATAGATAGATTTATAGGCCAGATAGATAGATTTATAGGCCAGATAGATAGATAGATAGATAGATAGATAGATAGATAGATAGATAGATAGATAGATAGATAGATGTGGGCAAATTCAATAAACTATAATAAACTGAAAGGGAGCCATTTTCTTTTTTTTTCAATTCTGAATTTTGCACAACCCTGGGACCCAGTTTTAATCCTGTTTGCCAGTCGCAACATTCTGCCCTTGAGCAAGGCACTTAACCCCAAATGCTCCAATGAGGCTGGAGTGACTTACTGCAGGATGCATGTACAGTATCAATTTTCTTTGTAAATATGTGCACTTTTACTCACATTTGCTCTGTAAAAAGGCTATTTTTATGTTTTAGCTGAGCTATTGCTACACATGGCACCTTCTACACACTGTCAAAACACAACTTTGAAAACTGAAAACATGCTAACAACAATTGCTTTTGTTGTTGACGTCGCTTTTGCGCAAATATGCACAAAACAAGAGGGTCACACATCCAACGGCACAATCCAACATGCTTGTTATATCCCTATTGTGCACAAAAGATGCTAAACAAAAGGGTACCAGCAGGACAAAGATAGACTGAAAAAATGTGATTTAGGTTCCTCTATTGTAATGAATGTCTTTGTTCAATAAAAGCTCCATCTGAGGAATAAATACCAGTGAGTGAGCCAAGGTAACCGCAAGTCTTATCATCAGAGAGAGAGATAAGGAGTGGGATTCAGTAGACAGCATGGCCTGCCTTCTTAGGTGTGCACCTTAGCCACAGATAAAGTTAATCATGGAACATCCACTCCTGATGGCTTCCACTTTATCTGGGAGCCAAGGTTACTTTCCAATTTAAGCTGCTGCATTTGCAGATCAAGTATATCACATCAGGTTTGGTGATTATAGATCACCTCTCCTGTATCCTACACAGAAAAGAATGACAAACCACTTTGGTTTATAACTATAAACTACCAAACTATTTATAGCACTAAAAGTAACACAAAAGCAAGCATCGCCTTCAGTACATTCCCAAATATAACGGCTGCATTCAATGCAAGTGAGTGCAAAACAAATAATGTGCAAGTGACGACAGAAAGAGGACAAACAAACACATAAATATCTGCAAGTAGAGTATCTGACATCTTTTGAGTTGTTAGTAGTCTAAAGGGAGGTTTAACAATCTTATTGTTATGTGGACAATGCATTTTGCAGGTTTTGGAATGTGCCAGTCTGAAGGGTCAAATCAGATTGTTTTCATCATTCAGGTTGTGACGTGTATGCAATGTCATAGAAAGTGTGCAAAATGTCTGAATACACTCATTTTTGCTTAGCTCATAGTGAACTGTGAGACATTCACTGTGAGGTAAATAATAAGTGAATGTGTCAGTGGTTTTGGACACAGTATATGCGTAAATGGGTAAAATTCCTCAGTCATGTGCCTCAAGATCAGAACAGCAGAGATGATAGACATGAGCAAAGGCAACATTTCCACACTGACAGCTCTCAGTTGTTGTATGAAAAAAGGCTCTTGCTGACACTTCACATCATTATTATAGCAAAAGATGTAGATGCACCAGATATTGACAACATACACTGTCTGAACAAACAGATCTGATTTCATCTCTTACAAAATGACAGTGCGGGCAGTCAGTATTATAGATCTGATTTTAAAAAAACAAATTGGATTTGTGTGCAGTGTGAACAAAAGCTTTGAGCTCAGATGTATTATCCACCACTCCACTTGATTTCAGCCATTTTGCTTCATGATGAATTTGCTTTGAAAGATTTACTCAAGCCTTTTTTAAATGTCTAAGCATATCTTTAAATCAATGATTTTTAAGGAAGTACCAATCGCACATCTTACTTTACTCATTAAAGGAATAGTTTACCCAAAGATGAAAATGTGGTCATTCTCTCTCTCTCTCTCTCTCTCTCTCTCTCTCTCTCTCTCACACACACACAGAGGTTTGTTTTTGTGAATTTTTGGGACATTCCATAGGCGTAATGGTGTTCATACTGTACAAACTGTATTTTCTATCACTCTACACTACCCCTACCCCTAAACCTACCCATCACAGGAAACTGTCCACATTTTTGCTTTCTCAAAAAAACTCATTCTGTATGATTTATAAGCCTTTTGAAAAATGGGAACATGGAGTAATGTCCTCATAAGTCACCCTCTCCTTGTAATACCTATGTCATACCTATGTCATTATACAAATTTGTGTCCTGATGTCACAAAAATGCACACACACACACACTGAAGGGTGTCAAATTCTGAAGGGTCAAGTAAGTTTGCAGGATTTTTCATCATTCATGATGTGATGCATATGCAATTTCATATAAAGTGTGCGATATTTCTGAATACATCATTAATTTTCATTTACTCGGGTCCTGGATAGGTAAAAGTATATTTTAACCAAAGATGACAACTCGGTCATCGTTTACTCACTCTCATGTTGTTTCAAACCTGTATGACTTTCTTCTGCGAAACACAAAAGATGATAAAAACACAAAGGTCATTTGCACAGAGAGAATTTCCCTGGCTTCTTCCAGCATTATCTCCCTCTCCATCTTTGCTCGGCTCTCAAAGTGACCTAGTTCGTAGCTAATGAAAGCATTTTTTTGCCTTTCCTCCTCCATCACATGGGTATGTGCAAGGTTACCTGACCTTAGCATATGTTGGTGGTGCTTGGGCCACTGCCAACCAAGGAGAACACATTTCAAACAAGAAACAAAAAACCTGGGGCCAGGGCTGTGGAAAACTAGGCTGGCCTAAAACATGGGCATTCATTCATAGTACTGTAGGGATAAATGAAGCCTCTGTCATAAATCTTTCCTGTCATGACAGAGGAGGCGATTCCTCTTGGCCTGACTGAAATCAGGCTAAAAGTCTGCCAGACTCATTCAATGAAAGCTCATTCGATAACACTAGGGGTATTTTTATCCTCATCCTGCTGAATGACAGACGGGGAGAGACACATGCCAGGAGCTTGATGCTTCAATTAACCATGGCGACACCCCATTCCTTCCCCTCCTAATGAGGCAGCAAATATAGCCTTTTCCTGCAAATTCGCCTCCCTGGGTGACTGCTCATTGGGACTCTCCAATACTAATCTGAAAGATGGTACTTCAATCAGTTGTCCATTCACAGATCTTCGGACGACGGATCGACTGCCTCCCACTTATTATCAGGGCCACCCTGTCCCTTAAATCACCACCCTGGAGTGGGTGAGGAGGGGCACTGAAACATCCAGGACTGGTGGAATGTGTTGAGGCACACCTGAATAGAACGAAGCCTCATCACTGCCGTTGTTAAAAGCCGAGTGTGCTTCTCAATAAACCGTTCACAGGTCCAGGAGGGGAGAGGGGAGGGATTCCCACGCCATGATGCCATAGAGCAGCCGGACCCGTTTGCCATTGCAGGGATGTATGCGTCACTGCCGTCAGGCCGCCTTTCCCCTCAAGCGTCATGGCCCTTGGGAAAATGAGCCGTTGGAGAAGGCGCCACCCCTCACGCCCCAGACTGAAGAGGGGAGCATGTGCGGCCGCCCGGACCCCGCCCTCTTTACCTGGGCCAACCAATCTGAACATGCCATGAATTGCCATTTGTGGAAATTTACATAAGCCAAAATTTTAAAAGGCTTTAAAAGTGTTGTTAGGCCTAGATCAGTGTAGTTCTAATATAGTGTAGGATAGTGTTAATGGCTACACAACCTTATTAAAGCCTTCCAGGTACATTAAACATACTACTGTAATGCTTACATGGAGAGACTACCTTAGAATATCATACACTTTTCCAACTAATCCTAAACTAACTTTTCCTCATGGAATAGTAAGAAAATGGTAAAGACAAGAGTGTAGCACGTATCTGTGAAGGAGAGCTGTGAGGGCGCGAATGACGGTACAAACGTCTCCATCAATTCACGCATGTAGTAATTTAATGTTTATATATTTTAAAGCACTGAATCTCTATTAGAGCCCGACCGATATATATCGGCCGGCCGATATTATCGGCCGATATGAGCTAATTGCATTTAAATCGGCATCGGCGTTTATAACGGCCGATGAAACATGAGAAACAGAGTCTCATGCTTCACTCATGTTATGAGTGTTGCATAGTTTGCCCACCAGAGGGAGCTCTGCAACTCCCCAGTTGACAACAGCGCCAGAAATCCACTACAGAAAAAAGCTATCAGCCGAGCCACGGAGATGTACTCTTTTGACAGTGAGTCTGTCGTTCGTCATGTGAAATGATTGTAGATTTAGTTCATACACTGTATATAAAAACAGTGTGGTAGTTCTAGCTAACGGTCCTATCATTATCACTTCTAAATATTCTGTAACATCACTTACAGCCGCTAATGCATTGCTATATTAGATTAGCCACAAAGCTAATAACGTTACCATGTTTATCAGTGGAAGAGCGCGAACGTTAATAGGAGGTCACTATAACTATAACGTTAGTGTTTAACTTATTCTAAATATATCTGCAGTGTTTGTTGTATATATAGAGAACATTCTACATTGTTTAAATTATATTTTGGTATTATTTATTTATTTTATATTTTATATTTATTTATTTTATATGTAGCTATACATTTAACTTATTTTAATTTTATTTTCAATTCATTGACATGGTTTTGTGGAATATTGAATTTGTTTGGTATAGCTCTTTTACTTTAACTTTAGTATTATAATTTATTTACAGTACACACACAGACTGTTAAAACCAGCTTCAACTGGAAGTAAGTAAAACTGTTAAATGTTTAAAACCAGACTGTTTTTTGATCATTAAAAAATATATACTTTTGATGTGCAATTGTTTAGTCATTGAGACTGTAATCTAAGGCTTTTTTTTTTAACATAATCCCTTCTGGAAAATGGTTTATACAGCCCACATACATAGAACAGGCAGATATTTTGCTATTGAATGTTGTGTAAGTGTAGTTTATAGGAAATGGATCTAATATCCAGTTTATTTTCAAAATCAAAATATCGGCTTATAAATCGGCTCTTTTCGAGTTAATATCGGCATCGGCCCCCAAAAATCCATATCGGTCGGGCTCTAATCTCTATAGAATCACGATTAATCCGATTCTTAACATTTTACATCAATTATTGACAGAAATTAACAATTCACGATTCAAAAAACATGTTTAAAGATCAATGCATATGCATCGTCAGGATTTGTAATCGATGCATCGAGAAAACGAGTGAATCATTACACCCATAGTTGGAAGACATATGCCAAAAACAACAACAACAGCCACCGTTGCTGGACTACTATATCTTCTGAGGCAGCGGCAGAAACGTCGGAGGCTGGAATGTGCAGCTTTATTCCATGCTGTCGTCTACGTCAGTCTGAAAACACTTCTCCATTTATAGGCTATTGCAAATTTCTGCTCGATCAGCACTTGCAACAACACAACCTTGTTTCTGCAATGACTTTCAGCATGTTTCCTATAACAACATGTTTACATTTTACGTGCAATGAGAAAGTTACATAAACCATACGAAATCTGAATAGAGATTGAAACAGATTTCCAGAAAAGTGATTTGAATAGGATTTCAAACCACATATGAATGTAGCTCAAAGCAGATTTCTAAGAGTTCACACTTGCTAAATCTGACCGGATTCCAATGCACAAAAATTGGATTTGGACTGACTGTCTGAACGAGGCATTTTTGTTGACGAGCTTTCCACAAATGTAATTTTTAAATATTGTCAACAACAGCAACATGTACTATTTTAATTGCCAGTTGCTAATAACCTTAAATGGTGATGCCTAATGAATGTTGCAGTATGAATGCAAATCCGAAAGCTTTAAAGTAAATAATGACACATTCACCTTCTTTATGAGGATTCTGCCAGATCCGTTGTTTAATTATGTTAATTCTGCAGAAAGACACTCAAGCTGACTCATCTCTCTTTGGAGCATGTGGTGACAAAGAATCCTTTGATCTAAATTTAGCTGCAGCATCTTGCCCTTCAACCACACCCATCAATTCCAGTCGCAGTTGGACTTGGCCGTGCCAATCGGCAGCACCTCTACATTTTGGCAAATGAGAGAAGGTCTGCTTGGCACCTTATATAAAAGCAGCAGAGCTAGAGGAGGATGAGACTTCTTTTCCTGGGTGAGTCTTGGGCGTCTGCCCTGGCCATCTGGGGCTGCAAAGAATGAGGAAACAGCCAAAGACTGTGAGCGAGAACAGAAATCTGTGTTTTTCACTGCGAAGAATGGCCCTGCTGTTAGCTTGAGCTTACCAGGGCCAAAATGACATCTGAAACGTACATTTCCCCACTTTTCACATGTACAGGAACAGTGTGGGGTGGTAAGGTTCTTATTTCAGAGTCAATCTCAAACGCTGTAGCTGAATACAAAACATGATCTTTTGGGCTTACAGAGAATGCTGACTAACTGACTTTTAAGAACTTAAAAGCGTAAATTATGCCTGGAGAAAGAGTATCAAAGTTCACACTAGGGTGAATCTCACAAAACTTGTCAAGAGCATCTCCCAGTCACACTTCACTGCAAATCAAAAGAAAGAAATATGAAGTATGAATACTGCACTTTAAGGAAATTAAGCTTGTTTTTAAGACCATTAAATGTGTTTGAATTGTGACCTTACTGTCATGACAATTCAAAATATTTTACCCAGAAATTCTCAAAGTAATAAAAAAACATTAACAACAACAACAACAAAAACATTCTTATTATTGTAGTGAAAAGTGCAATGAAAATATTCAATCACATTTAAATTATATATCAAGATAGTATCTGTTGTACTGGCTGATTTAATTCACAAAGGATGCATTCTTGCATTCAATCAGCAAAATGGAACAGAACGGAGGCATCTTAATGGTGCTATAAACAGGCTTTATTTTCCCTCATGCACATTCAAATGTCTTTTTTTGGGTGGGAGTGACCTGGACTTGTTTTTTGTGAGATTTACCCAGTTCATTCTAGCCTGGAGGTGAGGTGATTCATAGCAGATGTGATGCCGCCAGTCAATGTGCCAAATGCAGCAGTGGAAAAAAGCAAAGTCTTGATCACTTCACTGCATCTTTTAAGCCCCATCTAATATGATCAGGGTGCAGGCTGCTCATATTGTCATGCATGACTTTCTGGCAAGCTCCCACAGAGAAGACGAATACTTAATCCGAAGCGCTTTCTCTCTCTCTGTTTTCATTTCCCTCTATTGCTCTCCTGTCCTCCTAACAAGCTTGTACCAACATCTGTCTAGATTCATGTCTCATCAAAGATTTTTCCACCCTTTCCCCACTTTCCGAATGCCTCACTCATGTTCTTTCAACAACAGCATACAAACAGTTGGAGATAATGAAGTCTCCTTGGGCTGGGACAAAAAGAGAGAGAGAGAGAGTGCGGCTAGGAAGTGATCAAATATGGCCTAAAGCCAAATGCCTTTGTAGATGGTTTTTGAGTTCCCATTGATCTGAGGGTGGGCACATTGAAGGAATGAATAATTTATGGTCCTTTTTTTTTTTTTTTTTTTGGTGGGTAGGGATTTTCAGAATCGAGAAAGGCCGACAGCAGAGTCTCAGTGGGAATATGACTGCCAGAACTTAGGTTGTCCTCATAATCTTCTGAGAAGTGCCAGGGCTAATTCCTGCTGAGGAATGCTATTCAAAGACAATATATTTCTATCAAATATGCAGCATGCAGGACACTCTAGGGGGGTAATGGATGGGGCCTCACTTTATTTAGTCATATTTCACTGTGCACTGATAGCGCCATATTGTCACATAAATCAGTGACAGGTGCCTTTGGGACCTGTACAGGAGCATTCCAGCAGCCGCCGAATGTAGCTTGATGCATTTTTCTATCCCAGCTGGGAGATTTAGAAATGATCAGCTCCGTTTTTACAGGTACAGTAAGGAACGTGTTCTGAACAGCGTCTGCAGTACTGGAGCACAGCCAGTATGAGTCAGGGTGACTCAGAATTTGGCTGCAGTTGGTGAGATAAATATTCAAGGGCAAGTAAGACTTTGCACTTAAAATATTCAATATAATTGTTTTACAGAGTTACAAATATCCTTTTAAAAGTGCATGAGGTTAAATGGTGTTAAAATGGAAAACAGTTCTGGCGGAAAGGTAGAAAAAAGGTGGTAGGTAAAAAGCTGTGGGGAAAAATGCGTAAAAGGTAAAAAGCAATAATTATCAAATAAATATGGGTTCTATTTATCTAAGAGGCTAAAAAGCTAATTTAGTAAGCTGCTGAGCTAGTTTCACTGCCAGATGAAGAATGCAAGATAATTTGGTAAGCTTTCTGTTGGTAGGTCGAGTGACAAGTCGAGTGACAAACTTGAACATGAGTGAAATCTATGTGGGGAACTTTAAACGCCTCCATGTGAATCTCCCCATCGTGCAGATGCCTATTGGAATGACTGGAATGCCTTTAATTGTTACTTAGTGACGGTTGTGTTGAAGTAAGCCAGAAATGCGCAGGTGAAGCGCAATTCGGCTATATTTAATGTTCATATTGACACGAGTTTAGTATGTGCACGCTAAACGTGCTGATTACATAGACTTTTCGCAAATTTAGAGAACATAATTTGTGAAACACAACCTGTCAAACTGCCTAGTGATTTGACATTGTTACACACCCACATTTGACGGGTGTTAATTTCAAACCCTGTCAATATGAAATTGAACAGAACATCTTGTGTGTAAAAAGCAAACTGTTTAATTATGTTTTGATTATGATAGTATAATATAATAGAGCTCAACTAAAGTTGTGTTCGTTGGCAAAATGGTAATGTAAGTAACGTTAGATTCAGTGAAAATAACGCTAACAACGATAAATCAAAACAAGTCAGCCATGTCAGGCTAATTAACAACATATCATTATTTATGCCAATTAAGGTTATCATACACTTTAAGAGATTACTTTTAGAGACATTTATGCTAAGCCGCATGCCTTAGCATAAATTTCCCCAGAGATGGCTCTCTTCAGTCCTATTCACTCTTCCAAGGAGCACTGCACATTTGAAGACAGGAGGAGGGTGTTTCGAAGTAGGGATGCACCGATCCGCCTTTTTCACTTCCGATACCGATCCCGATACCTGGGATTCAGTATCGGCCGATACCGATCCGATCCGATCTTCAAGTAATAAGAAAAGCGCTAAATTACCTAATAAACTGTATGCCTCACTTAGGGCTGTGACGGTCGGCATGACAACCGCGCCACCGCGGTCGTGGAGTGTCACCGGCGGTAGTGTGGCGTGTATATAATATATAATCTCAAAGGTCGGGTTAACCGAGAATTTTCCGTCATTGATGGAATTTTTTTTAGCAGTGACGGAAAAAATCTGCAGCCTGTCCGTCATTTTGACAGATTACTGAGGCTGATGTAACTTAACTGTAATTCCCACCCCTGTCCAGTAGGTGGTGAGCGCGCTCCAGTGTGGCAGCAGAGCGCGAGTTCAGTCTCCAGAATAAAATGAAAACGATGCCTTTGATTACACACACCCAGTTTGTCCATTTTATTATATATTATAATACTTATGCTTACATAAAGTTTCTAATCCGTTTTGTTTTAAATAGTTTTTATTTTTGTTGTTGCTGACTAAGTTTATGGTCAATGAATGGCTTTTCCTACGTGACATTGTTTACAACACTGATTGAACTGACGTGATACAGATTTCGGTAAGCTACTGCAACTTTCAAAATATTTTTTGATTTTCATTCATGTTCATTTCCTTCTGTAAAGTAGTAAAGAAGAAGAGATGATCGCGTTCACTCACGATCCTCAAAAAGTGTTGAGATGAGATATAAGATGAAAACTGAAAAGTGACGCAGACTTTAACTTTTCATAATACTTTCTTTTCATAATATAAATAATTGCATAGCCTATGCCTATTTGTTTATCTTATACGTTTGTGAATACATATGAAAATGTGGACGAAATCAGAAGCTATTAAATGTCTTATAATTAAAATATAAAAATTAAAATGATGCAGCAACATATGATAGATAGGATAGAACAAAAAAAAATGCCATTAAACAATCTTTCATTGCGCAAAAATATTATAATATGAACGGCTCCCATGAGCGGCACAAAGCGCTTTTATGCGTATCCCGTGTGCAGAATGATGTGCTTGAAGCACCATGGAATCAGCGCGCAGCGGCAGCGCTCCGCAGTGAAAAGTTCAAAGCACAAAGTGAAGAAATATTGATGCGTATTGTATTACCGGTATCTTGATTAAGTATAATAATAGAAACATTGATTCATCTTGGAGAGAGTTTCATTGTGTTGACTGTCGTAACTGAACGCGACACGCAGTCTGAATGCTGAATGGAGAATGACTGACAGCCGCAGCGGAGGGAGGCCTTTACGTGAACTTTAATTTAACAACTAAAATATTTATCTGTACCTCAAATTAAACTATGGAATGGCTTCAGAACACTTGGAATATAGTGCACAGAAACTTTATGGTGCTTTTTAATGTGTTTGTGCCTTTTGTAGAGCTTAACAACAACAGAATAGTACACGCACAATATCGGATTTTGGATCGTTCCCGTCCGGCCGATACCCGATCCGGCAAAAATGGCAGTATCGGCGCCGATACCGATCTGAATATCGGATCGGTGCATCCCTATTTCGAAGCCAACAAGGTGACAAGTTTGCATCCCTGTATAATTTGCATTTACTGCATATTTATTTTGACATGCCAAATTTTTGTCCCATGCTAGTTATCACTATGCCAGTTGCAATTTCGCAATTGATTCCCGCATTTAGAGATCACTTTCGCAATGCATATAATTGGCCATCCGTCCTCTTAGCAGCATGAATAACAAAACTTTTCAATGGATTCAATGGATTATTTATAGCCTTGAAATCACACAAAGGCCGCTTCATTTAAAATCACTAAAAAGCTGTCACCCATCTCAGTTCACAATCTCACAATGTTCCTTTAATATCAATAAAGTCGTCTACACTGCATAATGCACAAGCATGCAGAACTCAGCTCTGGAGTTCTGACTAAATGAAACACCTCTGATTGGCCACTGTGTTCAAGAGATCAACATACATGACTGTGGACTGTGATTGACTACATTTTTGACTGCTGCAAAAACACAATTTAAATTGAAAAAATTGATGTTCTCCAGAGCGCAAACAGAAAAACGTACTGGAGCATTTACCAAATCTGTTTCGCCAGTATGATATTATTACAGTATCGTCTGAGGGTGCTTATATTTAAATTTGACTTTGTGATGTTTTTATTGTTATTATTTGTGATCAAACATTAATTGGTGGACCCCCTGTAGTACTGCTGTGTACCCCTGATTGAAGACCCTTGGTGTACACTATAGTATAATTCTTGGAGAAGCCTATACATTAGCATCCCTATTTATCTCAATGGCTCAGCCTTTTGCTTTCTTTGATCAAGGTTTCTGAACCAATCACCTGAACTGTGATCTGAAAGTCAGCAAACAGTGTGAATAAATAAATCCATTTCAAGCTCTAATGAACCCTCCAAAAAATCTGCCACTGGTAAAATGCCTATAATAAAATTAAATTCATGCAGTTTATTTGTTGCAAAAAAAAAAAAAAAAAGACACAGATATGGCTGGTTGGTAAAATAATTTGGAGAACAAGGAACTGATATATTATTAAAATTTAGCAGATTGCAAATACACACACACTTATGCCCATAAACACACTAAATAGCTGTTCTCTTTCTGTAAGAGCTTGATAAGAACCTCTTTCTTCCCTGGCTCCCCTCTGGATGCCTGCCAGTGGTGGACCGCAGCTTTGTGAGCTGGACACAACATCGGCATCCCCAGGAAGTCTTTCCCTGCCACTTTCCCCCACATCCTCTTCCGTCCGACCCCCACCGCCCATGTTTCTATCCTCGGCTAGACCCAGGGGCCTGGGGATCCTCAGTAATGCAGCCTTCATTGATTTATAATTCCGTGCTACGCTGCCATCCAAGGGTAGAAATTACATATGTTGACAATGGGAGCACTGCTTGTTCAAGCCGAGGTAAAGGTCATCATTTAGATGCTGTGGCTTTGTTCCCAAGCCCCTCGAACGACGTATTAACATCCAGAGCGCATCTAATCCTGCAAGTTAAAACACAGCAAGAATGCTCTATCATGAAAAAGCCAGTGCATTTTGATTATGCGGTGCACTGTTGAGTACCACAGATCTCGGCGGGTTTGTATTTTCTGTATGGACTAATGTGGGTTTGCCAGCCCTCGATTTTGGTCCATACATCCAAAACTGACAATCTTTTTATTTATTTTTGTTATCTGAAACACCTTTTGGCATGAATGACAACAAATATGCAGTTAAATCCAAGGTTGGCAAACATTAACCCAATTGTTTCTGAAGGAGCTTGAGCTGGAATGGAATGACATCTTCATGACCTCCCACAGGAAAGCTTTCTCTAAACAAGAAGCCATTTTTCAAATTTAACACACCACTCTTGTCCCTAGTTAAACATCTCTCAGCAAAGCGTGTAATCTGAAGTGCCTATGTGAACTCTACGCTGTGCATAACTGAATAGATAAGGGAGTGATGTGAACAGATTCAATTGAGTTTAAGTATAAAAGAATATACACTATATTTATGAGGCATCAAACCAATGAAACTGTTGTTTTCATGTTCAGTATATAAACTCCATTATTTCATTATTGCATTAGCACCAAACCCAGTCTCTGTAACCTTGCCTTAATCCTCTCTGCTGAGTAAGACTTAATATCCCGAGGCTAGTCAATTGGTCTATGCCATGTCTCAGCTTAAATTGTTAACTGTATGGATGAGCCTTGTGCCCTAATAGAACACATGCAGCAGTTTTCTGGCCTCTGAAGCACAAGCTGGTCAATAACCTAAATAAAAGGCTCACCAAGGAGGTGAAGTAAGAGAGAACGTTCATCAAACTACTCCAGAACAGCTGATACTAACAAATCCACTGACCAAGCCCACGCAAATCTACACACAGAGAGCTCCAGAGAAAGATTGGCTGATTTCTACAGAATTGGAACACCCACCATTCATAAAGAAGTATGCATCTTTGCTCCTTCTGTGTTTGTTTATTAAATATTCTGGCAAAAATAATTAGCCTTTAGCTAATAAGAATTGTAATACTCTGAGCTCTGTTCAAAAAAGTTTTTCCATATTCAAACACAGATTATCCATAAAAATAGGAACAGAAAATGTGACTGGAAGTGACCACATTATTATATTTAAATATTTTTTTAAATTTAAAAATGTAAATAATGTTAAGGATATCATAATATATACATATGCAATACCTGAAACATTACAATTTTATTTTTGAAAGATGTATCTTATGTTCACCATGGCTGTGTGTATATATATATATATATATATATATATATATATATATATATATATATATATATATATATATATATGCATACATAATTTTTGCTGTGAAAGTATTAAATATTTCAATTCATCTTTGGTGGTGACAGACATGGTCATCCACACAAACAGTAAAAAGTGCCCTACCCACGTGATCTGCGAGCCCGATACTCACAAAGTACCCATCACTCTCACTGTAATTCTTTCTTGCCCTCTTTGCAAAAAAAAAAGTGATTTTATAGCTTTGTAAGAGAAGATGCTTTCTTGCTAAACCTGAAAAGTATTAAAAAGTAGCATTTAGAAGTTATATTAACTAATAATATAATTTTCTACCATATACAATTGAATGCACCTAGCTAACAACAACTTCTTTTGTTCTGGTTTCACCTCACTCCAGTCTAAAACTGATTTTATAGGTAGGCCTAATTTACTACACATTGTCATTTAAATAACCTGAAAATATTGTGGATTATTAAGGCTAATTTTACTAACCACTCTTGCTAAATGGGGTAAGCACACTTATGTTCTCATTTCAGAGTTGTTCGAGTAAATGATTCATTATAGACCGTGTGGACAGATCAGCTGTTGTCATGATTCATTAAAATGAATCTGTTCAAATGAGTCATTAGGTCGCGAATTGGACATTAGCGGACGTTGACGCGTTGCGTGTGAATCGCAACTGTTATTAGGACATCGCAAAAGATTTTTCAACACAGAAAACACTTCACCACTGGATAGGATTTTCTTTTTGTTTACTGAAAGTGTGGTTTATGTCAGCTGCACGTGCAGGGCGCCTGTCAGAGAAGATGAGGTGATGTTCCTTTGAGCACTATTCACACCCAGCGGTTATTCAGGAAAACATTCTCCGAATGCGCTTCGTGAAACATGGATTCGGTCTTACGAACTTTTAGCATTGTGTCAGTTGATTTAGATTATTATGTGTGAGGTAGAGAGAGTGCAAAGACAGTGTTTACTTTGAAGACAGAGAGAGAGAGAGCTCGCACGCACGAGGGAGGAGCTCTGCTCGTTCTGTTCGTCAGCGCAGCAGTCTCCCTCCTTCATTTTACAGTCGAATGGCGGCTAGAACCAGAGCCATAGAGAGATGGCTCTATATGGCTCTGGCTAGAATGGCTCCAGGTTCTGGGTCATTACGGAATGGATTAATCTGCGTTATTTTTTTTAACGCGTTAATTTCGATTAATTAATCTGAGAAAAAATAACACGTTAAAAAAAATAACGCAGATTAATTATTTTGACAGCCCTAATACATATATATATATATACACACATAGTATCTCACACAACTGAATACATTTTTGTAAATATTTTATTATATCTTTTCATGTGACAACACTGAAGAAATGACACTTTGCTACAATGTAAAGTAATGAGTGTACAGCTTGTATAACAGTATAAGTTTGCTGTCCCCTCAAAATAACTCAACACATGGGTGTGTCTAAACCCCTAAGTGAAAATGTCCAAATTGGGCCCAAAGTGTCAATATTTTGTGTGGCCACCCTTATTTTCCTGCACTGCCTTAACCCTCTTAGGCATGGAGTTCACCAGAGCTTCACAGGTTGCCACTGGAGTCCTCTTCAACTCCTCCATGACGACATCACAGAGCTGGTGGATGTTAGAGACCTTGCGCTCCTCCACCTTCCGTTTGAGGATGCCCCACAGATGCTCAATAGGGTTTAGGTCTGGAGACATTCTTTAGCAAGGCAGTGGTTGTCTTGGAGGTGTGTGGGGTCGTTATCATGTTGGAATACTGCCCTTATCTTGGTCTCATCAGACCAAAGGACATGGTTCCAGTAATCCATGTCCTTAGTCTGCTTGTCTTCAGCAAACTGTTTGCAGGCCTTCTTGTGCATCATCTTTAGAAGAGGCTTACTTCTGGGACGACAGCCATGCAGACCAATTTGATGCAGTGTGCGGCGTATGGTCTGAGCAATGACAGGCTGACCCCCCACCCCTTCAACCTCTGCAGCAAAGCTGGCAGCACTCATACGTCTATTTCCCAAACACAACCTCTGGATATGACATTAAGCACGTGCACTCAACTTCTTTGGTCGACCATGGCGAGGCCTGTTCTGAGTGGAACCTGTCCTGTTAAACCGCTGTATGGTCTTGGCCACTGTGCTGCAGCTCAGTTTCAGGGTCTAGGCAATCTTCTTATAGCCTACGCCATCTTTATGTAGAGGAACAATTATTTTTTTTCAGATCCTCAGAGAGTTCTTTGCCATGAGGTGCCATGTTGAACTTCCAGTGACCAGTATGAAAGAGTGAGAGCGATAACACCAAATTTAACACACCTGCTCCCCATTCACACCTGAGACCTTGTAACACTAAAGAGTCACATGACACCGGGGAGAGAAAATGGCTAATTGGGCCCAATTTGGACATTTTTACTTAAGGGTGTACTCACTTTTGTGGCCAGCGATTTAGACATTAATGGCTGTGTATTGAGTTATTTTGAGGGGACAGCAAATTTGCACTGTTATACAAGTTGTACACTCACTACTTTATATTGTAGCAAAGTGTCATTTCTTCAGTGTTGTCACATGAAAAGATATAATAAAATATTTACAGAAATGTGAGGGGTGTACTCACTTCTGTGAGATACTGTATATATATATATATATATATATATATATATATATATATATATATATATATATATATAAAAACATTAAAGGTGCAATATGTAAGAATTTTGCAGTAAAATATCCAAAAACCACTAGGCCAGTGTTATATATTTTGTTCACTTGAGTACTTACAACATCCCAAATGTTTGCAACTATTTGTAAATCATGAGATAATTGCAATTTTAACCAAGGCTCTGGGACGTGTGAGGAGTCGCCTGTCAATTGCGTCATACCTGCGTTATCCTCGGTTTCCGATTTTATTTTGTAGAAACCATGGAAACACCAAAGAGGCTTTAATATATTACATGTTTTAATAGACAAGGGAACAGCTGTTTTGATATATTTATAGACAGAAAACTAATTGTTGTGATATAGCTCAACACATTTAGTCTCATTGTTTAAATCTAATTTTCTTGATTTAATTTTCATGCTTTACCATGCCTCAGAGAAAAACACTATTTTGTGAAGTAGCTAACATAGCATAATCAGATGCAGCTTTATTTTTAGTAACAGTAATACAGAAATTCTCCATCATACAATACGTTTTAAAATTAACTGCATGCTATTTATCAACAGAAGCCATCCAGCATTTAATATGATATTCTAAGATCGATCAAGCTCACTGCAGTGTGCCTCAAACAAGTGTCTCACAGCAGTCGCCAAGCGAACACACAGAGCAACGTTATAACATAATTTTCAGCACACTCAAATGTATCTAATATGATAAACAGAGCTGCGTTACCTCATACTCATGACAGAAAAAACGGAAGCAGCGCCGGCGACTGTGGCATAATAAAAGTTCCGCTGCTCGTGAGGCGTGTGTTGCGCAATCGCTCCAGCGGCCTCGTTCGGCTTCCACAACACTCGGTCCTGCTCTGCTTCATAATACAGTAACGTTAATAATCACATCCATGAACATGATTTGTTCCCGAGTCCTATCCCAATTCTTTTCCACCGACTGTTGAGATGAACACCACATATCCCAAGATTCCGCGCTTAAACTTGGCGTCATCAAGCTACGCCTTTTTTAAAAATAGGCCTCTAGCGACCTCTAGCGGCAGAAAATATTACATAGTGCACCTTTAAGGTACATAAAAATTGAAGATTTCATTTAATTTGAGATATGTTTAATAATCTTCAAGCATTTCATTTAATTTTTAGAATTTGTATCATATTCATGTTTTTGCCAAAATGGTATTCGACTTGCCAATTTCTCAAGCCTATACTATGCTTTCAGCCCAACAGGAGAATGACCATGTCAAAACCCCAGTTGCCATCATTTGTTTCAAATGATTAGTGTCAATAATTGCTTCCCTATTAATGAAATGCATCTACTATCACAAACAACATCATTATGGATTGGTTAATTGGATGAGTTTAGGCATATTAGCCAATATTACATCTAAGCATGGAGGGGTGCTGCTTTATGGTCCATTTTCAACTAATTGCATTTTGGGCCCTTGTTACAAGCATCATGAATGTGCATCTGCCATGAGACTCTCTTTCTCTTTCTCTCTCTCTCTCTCTCTCTCTCTCTCTCTCTCTCCCTGGATCAATGTATGGTAGAAATGTAATTATCAAGCCAGCGAAGGTGTAGACAGCCGTGTCTGTTTGCATTCTCACTAACCATGCAACAAAGCATTCACAAACCATGTTCTGATTATCTGCTTGGAGAAAATGGGTTTAGATATTTAGGGCATGACAAGATCTATGTTAAAACAGATTGTGTATTTTTAAAGGAATAGTTCAGGTTCGATACAAATTAAGTGTAATGGACAACATTTATCACATAACATTGATTACCACAAACATTTATTTTGATTTGTCCATTCTTTTCTGAAAAAAAAAAAAAAAAAAAAAAAAAAAAAAGGTTTACAGTGAGGTACTTACAATAGAAGTGAATGGGGTCAATCTGTAAATGTTAAAAGGACAGTCCACCCAAAAACGAAAATAATTTAGTCACCTCTATGTCATTGCAAACCAGTATGACCTTCTTCTGTGGAGCGTGCATACACACACAGAGAGATTTTGGTTCTCATTGACTTCCATTGTATGGACAAAACAAATACAATGGCACTAATTTGGAACTGAAACTGTTGGGTTATCAACATTCTTCAAAATTTCTCTGTGTTCAGCACAATAAATAAATAAATATAGGTTTGTAACTGCATGGGTGAGTAAATGATGACAAAATTTTCACTTTTGGGTGGACTCTCTCTTTAAAATACCGACCCTTTCAATAGTATCGCCACAAAACACAAAAATATGCATTAACATGATTTAAGAGTGAACTAAAAACACTAATCTTTTTTGTATAATCTTATCCAAATTTACAATGACTACATAAAGCCTTAAAGGGGACCTAGTATTTTCAAAAGATATAGGGTACAACGGGGCTAAAGGCGACACGGGGCAAAAGGCGCCTTTGATTTTATTTTCCTCTAAACCACTAGATGGCACAAAATCTTGCCGAAACACTTTCTTAAACGTCCGCTTTTCAAAATGCGCGTGCAAATTTGTCTGATCCTTGACGCGATCGCAGGCAGCAACGCAAAGATGATTCTGAGGTAGTTTGATCTAATATTTGATGTTTTTTAAAATGTTGATTTAAGTAGCAAATGAGAATTGATTAAATTCATGTTTGTATTTTCACATAAAGGTCTTAATGATTTTCAGTTTTGTTCAAGGTCATTCAAGCAACAGTTTTTAAATAATGGAAGAATATGTAAAAGTATGGTATTTGGGGTAAAAAGCGCACCTGCTGTTATGATTTATTTTCACACAAAATCTGTTGCTTCATCAATGTTCAATACAAACATATATATTTTTCCTGCAATCATACATTTTGAGAGTAGTGAAAAGCACATTTTTTCAAAAGGTGTGCCTTTAGCCCCGTTGTACCATAATATAAGTCTCTGGTGTCCCCGCAATGTGTCTGTGAAATTTCAGCTCAAAATACCCCACAGATCATTTATTATAGCTTGTCAAATTTGCCCCTATTTGGGTGTGAGCAAAAACATGCTGTTTTTGTGTGTCCCTTTAAATGCAAATGAGATGCTGCTCCTGGCCCGCTTTCCAAAAGTGGACGGAGCTTTAACAGCTCATGTTTTGGTTGCTCAAAAACAACAAAGCAGGAGAATGTCACGCAGCCAATATGAAGATTGTCAGTAACGGTGTTCAGCCTTTCATTGTTCAAACAGAGTCGGACACTGATGGTGAGACTCAAGAAGAAGTTACAACCTTTAGAATGCAACTGGATGTTTCTGAATGGTTAGTGGATACATTTATGTAGTTGCTGTGGAGTTTATTCAACTCATCGACTAGCATGTGCCGTTATGTTAATCTTTTGTGCAAATCCAGCATTGAATTGACCCTTGTTTGTGAAGCAGTCTAGCGTAAAATGAAATCACATTAGTAGTCTAAGCTGTTTTGTGGGTGAGTCATAAGTAACAGCCATACATTTCTGTCCAACACAACTTCTGTTTGTGCATAAAGTAATAAAGCATATGGAGACTAAGGGAAAGCACAAAGACAGTGGAGTTACCTGAACCAAAGAAACACATCGCATAACTTTTTTTCATCCTTTTTCACGTTTTCTGGGTTGGTAGATGCACCGGGGACCCAACTATAGCACTTAAACGTGGAAAAAGTCAGATTTCATGAAATGTAAATATATTGAGATTGACTTTACAGCTCAAATAATACATTAAATAAGTGCTTTTACATAAGCTTCACATTACTGCTTTTAAAATCTCCAAAAAATTGGACCCCCTCAAACTTAGTTTATTTATTTATTACATAAACCAATGTTACTTAATGTAGGTCAGTATATTTGGGGGGCTTTTTACAGCTTATTTTCACCATGAACAAATGCTAAATTAGCTTTAATAAAATTTTCATTATGCTAGTCAATGTTTAATTTAGTTTACTACAAAAAAAACAACTTTCAAATATGAAACAGAAATAAACACGTTAATTTCTGCAGTCAGTAAAGCTAGAAAATGTGTTAGTGTCAAGCGAAATTACTATTTGAACACAATTTTTTTTATTATTATTTGCTTTTTGACAAACCGAACAATAAAAAGGTTTAAAACCCAGGCTGTGATTTCCAATTAGAGCAATATAAAATGCACTTCAAATGTATGACACGTCATTTTAAAATTTTCAGTTTAGTGTCGCCTAACGGTACAGAAACTCGGAAACATTGATTCAGAATGATACAGAAGGCAAATGACCTTAGGTGACTGACTTCTGCCTCAGATTCTCTCCCTTCCTCTCCTCACCTACAGCTACCCTCTTGTTCTTCCGTACTTCTTTATCATGTCACCCATTTGAACCCTCGCTAAAGCCTGGTGTCAACTCAGACTCAAAAACTTGAGATGGCCTGTGTCCACCAGCTCCATGGAAGGATGACTGCAAAGGCGAGATGGGTGTCAGGGTCCCTGTCAACCACTATCGGTCCTAATCTACCCCTCTAGAGCCAGTGGCGTCCATTTATCCCCCTGAGCACCTGCTGACATTGCCCTCCACCCTTTGCTACACTCTTCTCAGGCTGTGTAACAACCATCAAACCCTGTCATGCCACACCATCCGTTCCCCTAAGCACCCCTCACATCACAGGGCTGGGGCTGAAACAGGATGGAAGACATCCTCTTAAGTTTGCATTGCTACAGGCAACATGTTTCAGTTTGGAACAGACCCTGGAAGTCTTGGCAGACTTTGTCTGTGTCATTTAATTGAAACTCTTTGACTTCTTAAGGTCTTCATTATACAGCATGAGGCAATACAGGTCTAACAAAGAGAAATGTGGAAAAGAAAAAGAAGGGAAGAGCACAATTTATCCACAAGAGCTTTATCACAAAGAAACAAATGCTTCACAATGCATCAGCTTGGTTTTAAACAGTAATTCTTAATGTTTTGCTTTAGAAACAATATGTTAGATTAGACATCAAGGGGAGACCTAATACTGTACCAGAATTTGTTAACATAATAAAACATTAAAATGTAAAAATATTACCGTTAACTGCATAAGCCAAACAATATGCAAAATTATTAACGTAAAGGACTGGATAGGAAATTTTGTAAAAACTTAGCAGAAGTGATCAGTACAATTTAATGGGATGTATTATGGTAATTTAATGTATTCAATTTTTAATTAATTAAATATTGTATTATTGTTGTTGTTGCTTTATCATTTGCATATAAATAAAATGTATTCATATTTTGTTTAAATATTGTGTATCACTGTATCAGCAAAAATATTAAGAAACAAAAAATGTTTCTGAAAGATCATGTGTTGCTGAAGACTGGAGTGTTGATGCTGAAAATTCAGCTTTGGTAATCACACAAATAAATTACATTTTAAAATATATTAAAATAGAAAACAGTTCTTTTAAATTGTAATAATATTTCACAATATTACTGTTACAATATAACAGTAATAAACGGCAGTGTATATTAACACATTTTACCACTGTTTAACAAGTCCTTATTAAGAAGATCATCTAAAGTATTTTTAAACGCTTTGCAAAATTTGGCAGGACTTTACTAACGTCATGTGCACACTGCCAGCTTGTTTTCCACCAGACTTTAGGGACCCTTGAGGATTAGTGCCACCATCTGTCTGTATATACCATCCAGATGTGTTATATGAATACATTGATAAATATGTTTATGTTGACACAAAGCAGAGGGTGTAACAATCAATGGAGGAGCAGCAGTGCCAGATCCATGTTAAAAGTCATGTTAAAATGGTCAACACTTGCCTTAGAGATCAAAACAACAACACTGAAAGATGGCAGATGGGGCCAGTGCCCAATTTAGAACTTTTTTCCCTGTTATTTAGACTGGCGGCAATGAGGCAGCATGACTGTTTTTATGGTGGCCATGCCAACATAACATCACCCTGATGTGCACTAATGATCTGAAGCCCTGTGACAGAGTCATCCAAGCTCTCTCGTGAGAAGATAAGAGTCACTCCGCTAAAGGTCATAGTCTCAAAACTACGGAAAACAAATGTTGACAGAACAATGAGTACTGTTTCTTTTTTTTTTTTTCTCCATCTCTTAATGGACTCACTATAAATATAGTTACAAAGGCTGAATCATCTCTTTCAGGTGGCAAGAGCTTTTGAAGGTTTATATATACATATATATATATATATATATATATATATATATATATATATATATATATATAAGCTTGTTGGTCTCCCTTTGACGTGAATTCTTTATTTACAACTTCAAAAAAAAAAAAAAATAAATAAAATAATAATAAATATTTTGAAAATACAAAAATACTCCCACCTATGCCCACCAGTCTCAGAGTTGGCCACTACAGCTGTCTTAAAATGTCCGCTTCTACGACTATAGTTTTCATTTTCAGGTCAACCACTAATGGCAGAACAAATCTGAATAGAATCTTGAAATACAGTACAGTCCAAAAGTTTGGAACCACTAAGATTTTTTATGTTTTTAAAAGAAGTTTCGTCTGCTCACCAAGGCTACATTTATTTAATTAAAAATACAGTAAAAAACAGTAATATTGTGAAATATTATTACAATTTAAAATAACTGTGTACTATTTAAATATATTTGACAAAGTAATTTATTCCTGTGATGCAAAGCTGAATTTTCAGCATCGTTACTCCAGTCTTTAGTGTCACATGATCCTTCAGAAATCATTCTAATATGCTGATTTGCTGCTCAATAAACATTTATGATTATTTTCAATGTTGAAAACAGTTGTGTACTTTTTTTTTCAGGATTCCTTGATGAATAGAAAGTTCAAAAGAACAGCATTTATCTGAAATACAAAGCTTCTGTAGCATTATACACTACCGTTCAAAAGTTTGGGGTCAGTAAGAATTTTTATTTTTATTTTTTTGAAAAGAAATTAAAGAAATGAATACTTTTATTCAGCAAGGATGCATTAAATCAATCAAAAGTGGCAGTAAAGTCATTTATAATGTTACAAAAGATTAGATTTCAGATAAACACTGTTCTTTTGAACTTTCTATTTATCAAATAATCCTGAAAAAAAATATTGTACACAAATATTTTGTACAATTGTACACATTAAATGTTTCTTGAGCAGCAGATCAGCATATTAGAATGATTTCTGAAGGATCATGTGACACTGAAGACTGGAGTAATGATGCTGAAAATTCAGCTTTGCATCACAGGAATAAATTACTTTGTGAAATATATTCAAATAGAAAACAGTTATTTTAAATTGTAATAATATTTCACAATATTACTGTTTTTTACTGTATTTTTAATTAAATAAATGTAGCCTTGGTGAGCAGACGAAACTTCTTTTAAAAACATTAAAAATCTTAGTGGTTCCAAACTTTTGGACTGTACTGTACATATTTTAAAAATACATTCTAGATATTGCAATTGGTTCCTGTAGCTTTTGGTATAATTTGTACATTATAGCATGATGTTATCAACATCAAGGTCACAGGTTCGATTCCTAGGAAACAAACTAAAAAAATGCACTATGAATACAAGCCGCTCTAAATGAAAACACCTGCCAAACTGTAATGTAAGCATATAAAAGTCATATTTAAAGTCATATTTATTATAAACCAAAGAAAATTTGGTTTAATGACAGACATTTGAAGATAACTCTATCGCCCCCTTGAGTACTGAGGTTTTTACCACTAAAGAAACGCACGATTGCACGGTATGCATCCATAACAAGACTGCATATTTGCAATGTGTTGTCCATCCTACTAAAATAAGATTAAATCAGCCTAAGATTGTCTGTTTTGGTGGTTTTAGAGTGGTTTTAGGCACTTGACAGCCTGCCAGACTGGCTAAACCAGCTAAATACCAGCTTGGTGATGCAGGGAGACCAGATAAACCAGCTTAAACTATATAAGACCAGCAAACCACCGTAGGCTGGATTTAGCTCTTCTTTTAGCTGCGTTTGTGTACTTGCAAGAAGTATGTATCTAGCCTCACAGTAGTGCAATTGAGACATCATGCTTGTAATGGCAGTCAGTGCCAAAGCTTGTTTATGAGAGCACTGAAAAGAAATACCTTTTTCATTACTCAGTGTAATTCTCTGTGTATCCAGAACGAAACAACATACCTTGAAGAAATTCTGAAGAACTTCTGAAGAAATTCAATCAGGTACACAATCAAAGCATCTTTGTGCATTCGGAGTGCATTGCAGTGACCCTGCCTTCTACATTCAGGCTCACAGGACATCTGTCATCCCCTGACCCAATCTCTTCCACCATCAAACACATTTAACATACAAAGTTATCGAGATGGCCACGAAAGCACCTTCAGGCATGGCTGAGCTTCAGCTTCACACAGTGGCAAACCTCCTCACAATGGCACGTGTGTTGATGCATCTGGCTACACTGGGAACAAGCGGTCCTGGCAATGCAGCGAAAGGCTTTTTCTGTGACTACATCTGCCGGTGCATTCTCATTTCCATCCAAGACCCTCGAAGGCCTGTTTCATAACAGCAGGCAGGCAGACTACGCTACTGCTGTCGCATAGCAATTAGTCTATTTGTACATTCATTGTACTATATGTTTAGCAAAATCACAATTAAAGATTGTTTGAATGGAAGAAGCGATATATGGAAAAGTTTATTCTATACATCCTAATCTAGACTCTACATGCCAATGATTGTGAGTGTACATACAAAGAGCTAAGAAATGCGACTGCAAATCAAGAAGACAAATTCAGAGCTCTTCAAACACAAACCAGCAGATCCAAGGACTGTGTGACTCTGCCCAGTTAGCTCTCAATAAAACATCAAAAGACTTTGAACACACAGACATCACCCTCTCGCTTTTCTTTTTCTCTCTCAATCAGACTGAATTCAGCCATGTATTACTGTCAAGATGGATTGTTCATCATATTTCCAAAGCATTCAGATAACTGTGAAAATCGATGCCTTTCTCTGCTCCAACATTCATATAATGAGTATCTTTCTGTCACATTCAGATACTTCATTTGTAAACTCCACACATTAACAGACCACTTAATCTGTTTTATCTACAGGCAAAGTCATGGCCGTACCGGTAACACAAGCAGACAGAATCATCACTATGGACAGGATAACAGAGGGGCCAGTTTCAACAGCTATGGTTATTTATTATTCAATTATTTTAAATATTTCAGGGCAGACAGGATGTGCATGCGATCATAAATATTTCAGTCCCTCCTACAAAGGAGGGGGCCACTTGTCCACTACCGTCAGGGGAGCGCGCACACGCTCCTCGACGAAGCTCTGGGACATTCACGCCCAAACCCGAATGCCTGTCCTTCAGTCTGCAAAAATAAAAAAAAATACAAAAAATTAATATTCTACCCCCTCTCCATCTGTCCTCAGTTGCGTGAAGCAGCAGCACAGATATGAGGCTGTCAAACTCCCTCCATCACGCCTTCAATCTCTGTTTGCATTTTCGCACCCCTCCTTTCTAAAACGTGGTCAGAAGACGGACACCAAATTGCTTCGTGCGAAGGAGCCGCGGCTGAACTCATGGAGTAATTACCTCAGGTGCAAGGAAAAGAAAAAAAAATGACAACAATCGGTTGGTCGCCAACTGTAAAAGTTGCGAGAGCATCTTAAGGTGTAGATTTAAATATTCCCCCTCAAAATTACATATAGCTGGTGTTAACCCCCTCCTCCCAACCCCTCACCTCTATTTCCGACGAATGGGGGATCCTGTCAAAATGAGGACTGTCTCGCACTGTAATTATGCCCTTTGTCCCCCAACACCCTAGTAATATCCACCAAGGTGCAAAGGAATAAATCACGTTTTTAACCTAAACACCAATTAAAATGCACGGCATCACATTCACGAAGCCTTAAACTTTCATTAAACGGAATAATTTATGTAAATAGTTCACAAAAAAAACAACTCTGACTTACATTCCCCCCCTCATTTCCTCTTCAGCAGTCGTTGCGGAACAGTAATCTCAGCTCTCTCAATCCTGAATCGCACTTGGTCGCACATGCAAGACATTGAACTTGACTAACATCTTACCTTGAAATGCTATTTGTGATCCTATACTCCACAGGCTGGCTGAAGCAAAGCAATGCACGACCCAAATCTCTTCAGTTTACCCCTCTCAAAGCAACAAACACAAGAGCCTTTCTGACAAACTCTTTTTTTTTTGTCCTTGCTTCAGATTTCCCTTTATTACTCCCTGCTTTTATAATCCCGTCCTTTCCTTCTCCGTTATTTGATTTCCCTTGAACGTCTTCTGTTTTCAGTGTTAAGTCTGAGGGATGCTGCCTATCTCTGCAAGACTGAGAAAGGAAAAAGAGAGAGAGAGAGACAGAAACAGAGGCAGCTCTCTTTCTCTTGCAAGGTCCTCCCGTCAGTGGCTGGAGGCAGCAGCTGCGCTCCAACCTCGAAGAATCCTGCCGTGCACCGCTCCGCTTAGCTCATCCTCCACGAGCGCTTGCATCCCAGAGAACTTTCAGACTTGCACGCACAATCCACACTCCATGTCAAGGCTGAAAATGAGCACAAACCTTCTGTGTTTAATCCGTGTGTCAGTTCTTTTTCTGGATTGTGGATTTAATTGTCTCTTCTCCCACCCGGCACAATGTCTAGATGCTCCGAGTATTGAACATTGCGCTCTCTCTCTCTCTCACACGCTTGCAGATATGCACACACACGCTCGCCCTCCCTCTCACAGTTCTTTCCACCCCCTCCATCCATCCATCTCTCCCTCCCTTTTCTCACTCTCTCGCTGCATGAGAGTCTGACAATTACTGCATTTGTGTTCGGAGTTGTCAAAGAAAAAGGATCGCTTCCTACTTTCCTTTAACAGGAATAACGTGCAGCTCCATATGCAAAGGAGAATGAGCAAATAACAGCAAAAAAGGAATGAGTGATAATGAAGTGAAAGCTCTTCACAGCTGTTCCTGTCTCCTGAGCAAGCACACCACCTTCCCCTCCAAGGAGACAACTCTAGCGGCACCGGCGGAAGGGTCACCATTCAGTGTTGGCCAACTGTCAAGAGTGATTGAGGAGGTAGATGAAAATAGAAGCAGATGAAGCAAGCAGATCAGAGCGCTACCAGGAAGCAAGGACAATAAGCATCGAACAGCAACCGTGGAATCATATAATTAGCGGCATAAACAAAATTGCCAATTCCCTTATCGCCTCAACACACATATGCACGGAAAAGAGCCTCCAGGGGGCTACTGAATGAGAGGCAGTGGCAGAACTAATAAAAAACAAAAAGAGGATTGGCCTGAACAATGGTATGAAGCAATGATGCTGTATCCGGGCCTAACCGGCACACACAAACAAAATATATGGAGGTGGCATATTTGGCATACCATTTATTTCTGATTAGCTGTATGGTTGTACTAGTGTTTGCATTAAAGATGTATTTTTTCGATGTTCAATGGAGTCAGCTTAATATGTAGTTTGATTTCCCAGGAGAGCACTGACTCTAGCTATCAAAAATGTTAATTTTAGCGTCCCAAACAGCCTGATAAAGTCATTGTGACATGAGTTTAGGGAGGGACCATCTATTTAAATAATATACATTTATAAAGCTATACTTTGTGTTATAATACCTTGGCAGTAAATTACAAAAAAATATAATAATACTGTAATTAAAGGGTTAGTACACCCAAAAATGAAAATTCTGTCATTAATTACTCATCCTCATGTCGTTCCACACCTGTAAGACCTTCGTTCATCTTCAGAATACAAATATTTTTGATAAATCAGTGGTTCAGAGCACCAAAATCATGTGATTTCAGTAAACGAGGCTTCGTTACGTCATAAGTGTTTCGAAATTTCAATAGTTCACGTTACTTTGGCAATTTGATACGCGCTTCAAACCACTGATTCGAAACAAACAATTTGTAAAGCTTCAAAGCTTCATGAAGCAGTGTTTTGAAATCATCCATCACTAGATATTGTTGAATAAATCATTTTTTTGCTTTTTGGCATACAAAAAGTATTCTTGACACTTTATAATATTAAGGTTCAACCACTGTAGTCACATGAACTGTTTTAAATATGTCTTTAGTACCTTTCTGGGCATTGAAAAAGGAAATTATCTTGCTGCCAATGCAGGCCTCACTGAGCCATCGGATTCTATCAAAAATATCTTCATTTATAAAGATGAACAAAGGTCTTATGGGTTTGGAACGACATGAGGGTGAGTAATAAATTACATCATTTTCATTTTTGGGTGAACTAACCCTTTAACACTTTAACACTTCTGCGAGGGTGTTTCTAATACAAAGGCAGAGGAAGTGACGGCCAATTTGACATATTTCTCTCTTCTGACTATTATATATCTCTCTATATTTTTCCCCTCTTTTCATTGAAACGCTATCCCAGATTTGTTCTTTTGCTACTCGGACAAACGGGAACACAAAAAATGACATTTGCTGTCATCTCCCGTTCACCACCATATATAGTTTACCCAACTATGATGACTCCGGAAATGTGAAAAGGGTCTATTGTAACACAATAAAGTTCAATTAGTCAACATTAAGTATAATGAACTAACATGTATTAAATTAAATTACACATTTTAGCTTAGTAAGATTATTATTATTATTATTATTATTATTATTTTAAGAAATTAATACTTCTAGGCACATTAAATTGATCAAAAGTGAGACATTTATTCCAAGTTTTTTTTTTTTTTCTGCAGACATATAAAAGGTGTTACAAGAGTTACTTATGTTAGTGTTGTATTTATAGTAAAGACATTTACAATGTTCCAAAAGATTTTTATTTTAAATAAATGCTGTTCTTTTGCGCATTCTATTCATCAAAAAATCCTGAAAAGTCCACAGAAATATTAAGCAGAATTATTAAGTACGTTGTTAACATTGCTAATAATAGTTTCTTGATCACCAAATCACCATATTGGATACATCTGTAATATGCAGTCATTTAATCTCTAAACTAGGGCTGGGCGATACATCGCATGCGATTTTCATGCACATTTTGTCAGTAAAGCCGGTTCCCTGATTACCGCTAAATCACCATCACCTGCTTTCAAATGGAGCGGCATTTAATATACAGAGCCGTAGATCACTGATAAGCTACGCAATATCGCGTTCATATCGCAGATGAATCGCCTTCGATAATGAACGCGATATTGCGTAGCTTATCAGTGATCTACGGCTCTGTCTATTAAATGCCGCTCCATTTGAAAGCAGGTGATGGTGATTTAGCGGTAATCAGGGAACCGGCTTTACTGACAAAATGAAAATGAAAAATGAAAAATCGCATGCGATGTATCGCCCAGCCCTACTCTAAACCTTAAAGCTGTAACTAAAAGATGCAGCATTAATCAACTGGCACCTTTCAAATCATGAAGAACATAAGAGAAGGCCAAATGAACAGTACCAACATTTTTTTACAAGATGAAATATAAGTCTAAGGTGTCCCCTGAATGTGTCTTTGAAGTTTCAGCTCAAAATACCCCATAGATTTTTTTAAAATAATTTTTTTAACTGCCTATTTTGGGACATCATTAACTATGCACTGATTCATGCTGCGGCCCCTTTAATTCCTCACGCTCCCCACCCCCGGAGCTCGCACTTGCCTTAAACAGCATAAACAAAGTTCATACAGCTAATATAACCCTCAAAATGGATCTTTACAAAGTGTTCGTCATGCATACTGCATGCATGCGTCGGATCATGTGAGTATAGTATTTATTTGGATGTTTACATTTGATTCTGAGTGAGTTTGATAGTATGCTCCGTGGCTAAAGCTAACATTACACGCTGTTGGAGAGATTTATAAAGAATGAAGTTGTTTATGCATTATACAGACTGCAAGTGTTTAAAAATGAAAATAGCGACGGCTCTTGTGTCTGTGAATACAGTAAGAAACGATGGTAACTTTAACCACATTTAACAGTACATTAGCAACACGCTAACGAAACATTTAGAAAGATAATTTACAAATATCACTAAAAATATCATGATATCATGGATCATGTTGCTCCATCTGCCATTTTTCGCTATTATTCTTGCTTGCTTACCTAGTTTGATGATTCAGTTGTGCACAGATCTAGATGTTACTACTGCCTGCCCTTGTGTAATTGCTTGAACATGAGCTGGCATATGCAAATATTGGGGGCGTACATATTAATGATCCCGACCCCTTACGTAACAGTCGGTGTTATGTTGAGATTCGCCAGTTCTTCGGAGGTCTTTTAAACAAATGAGATTTATATAAGAAGGAGGAAACAATGGAGTTTGAGACTCACTGTATGTCATTTCCATGTACTGAACTCTTGTTATTCAACTATGCCGAGGTAAATTCAATTTCCCATTCGATGGCACCTTTAAAATTACATTAGGTTCCTGTGACAGGTAGGTTTATGGTTAGGTTAGGTGAATATTTTCTTTCTAAAGATGAGCAAGTGTTTAAAAATTAAAAAAAACTGTAAATATTTCAACATAGCATGTTGATCTGTATCAAAATTCAATGTCCTATGAGAAAATGCACATAATCACCAAGCCTCCAAGTTCACTGTTTTAATTATTGGCCATCTGGCACCAGGCATTAATAACTCACCAGAAATCCATCCATCCCCATGATGTCATAGCACAAAGATTTAACAACAATCACCATTGCTCGATGAATAATAACTATGGTTTAGATGTTTTAGTCATCTTTTGTTCTGGTTAGTCATGATGATTTACATAAAAACCAAAACAAATACAATTGATCGTAACTGTTCTAATTTATTCTAAAGTAATCAAAGCAATACTGAGATTGTACAGTCTAGCAAATATGATTGAGAAGGAGACACAGTATGTTCGCTGTTTGGCATTAAGTCAAAATGAGGATAAAATTTAACATAGTGTAACATGGTTACATTATTGTATCTGCCATTGCTTTGACTACTAAAACACTCTTTTCAGTGTGAACTGATAATAAACTGCTAAACTGTGCAGTATTGATTTTTTTTCACTATAATGTCATCAACAGGACTTCATCTCTAACAGAAGAATCTTAAAGGCCTGATTTCCCCCCCTCCTGTGGTTCTGATAATGGAGGAGAAGACAAATTTGATCCTGATCAACATCTTAAGAGTTGTTTTAGCTTTCCAATCAAACGTTTTAGGACAAAAACATTCCAAGAAGGGCAAGCAGAGAGTGTTTAGTATTTCTAATCAATGCTGAATAGGAGAGAAAACTTCAAACAGCCACCAAGCCATCAAGCATCCATCCACAAATGACTTTGATTGAGAGGATCTGGTGGCCAGCAGCAAGATCCAGAACATCTAATAAATTGCTTCAGATAAAAGTAATGTCAAAGCAGTTGGCCAAAAAGCAGTGACTCCTTCTTTTGAAAAGTTATTAAAGCAGCAGTCTGTAACTTTTTTTTTTTTTTTTTGGTTAAAAATGAACCAAAATCAATTTTTGAGCAAGTACAAAATCAATTTTTTTGAGCAAGTTCAAAATTATCTCCTAACTTAGCCCGACTCACAACGGTAAGCTTGTAATAACGTTTTCTAATAAGAGCGGTACTGGTAGGTTTCCGCAGGAAATACGAGCATGCCGCCATTCGTCTTTGCGTCATTACGTCACAGCTAGTAGGCTATATGGCATGTGAGGATAAAGGTATAACAATAATAATAATTTGCATTGTTTGATGTGATCCGAGCTAAGTGATCATTATATTTAATCACCATTTGTAGTGTGATTTATTGTAATGCTTTTTTTCTCAGTTGGTCAAAACAAAAGTGGCAGACATGTTACTAACTTGTTCAAATGACATTTTCCAGTGAAAAGTCTTATTTTGGTCATACTTTCAAGACGTAGTATGATCTGTGATTCTGAAGTACAGTATCCACACCGATGTGGTGACTGACAGCAAACATTAAATGTATCCGCGCTGAGGAGCCGTGCCGATGCACAACCCACTTGAGATGATAATTCCACAAATAACTGCGAGTGCAGGTTTCAAACAGAGAAGGTGACAAAGAGGCAAAACTTACAGACTGCAGCTTTAACCAAACATTAAAGGAATAGTTCTCCTAAAAAAATGTGTTTTCATCACTTACACATTCCCATTTTGTTTCCTTTCTTCTGACCTTTTTTGTTTGCTTGTTGCTTTTTTGTTTGCTTTATGCTCACCAAGGGTGCCTTTATTTGCAATACAGTAAAAACAGAAATCTTGGGAAATATTACAATTTAAAATGTATTTTCTATTTTAATACATTTTAAAAATCAATGTATTCCTGTGATGGCAAAGCAAAATTATACACAAAGCAGAACTGTTGTGCTGCTTAATATGTTCATCGAAATATTGACATATTTTTTCAGGGAAAAGATCTATGCCACTTTTAATCAATTTAATGCATCATTACTAAATAAAAAAATGTATTTCTTTTTTTTTATTCTAATGTCAACAAACCTTTGAACAGTATAGGGACACAACAATACATTATATTTTATACAAAATAAATTATTGTTTAAGGTGAACTATTCCTTTAATGGAAATATGCTTGCACATTTTCTATAACAGTATTTACAGAACTTATGTCTTCATATATAAGGTAAATAATGTTTCATACCCAAAGTTCTCATATAGCATTTGCTCTCTAACTGGGCTTAAGATTATCAAATCTAAATCCTGCCACATGGAACTACAGGTGTGGGGTCCCTAAACTTGTTCCATGCATTGTGCTAGTTGTAATAGGAGCGAGTGAGGTGAGAAGACTAGAATGTGCAACTCATGCTGTGTGTTCTCCGTATGCAGTGCAGCCTGTAGATAAGCAAGGCTAAGCCTTCTGGCTGATACCATGGCACAGCCAGTACAGAATCCACTTTTCCAGGTGCCAGTATTCACCAAGGATATAGTCACAGTCTTCAGTGTAGTATGCAGAGTAACCTGTGGGTTTCTAACCCATCGGTCGTCACGGACATAATGGCTAAGGTCAAAGAAATAAGTGTAAAAAGTCAAGATGCTTGCTTAGTTTGTTGAAAAATGACAGGATTTCTCAGTCATGGCACAGTGGGTAGTGCACATGCTCGTGACACAGAAGTGCTTCCATGAGTCCAGTCAGTTTACTGTCTCAACTGTCCTGTACAATAAATACAAAAACAGGAAATCCAACTCCCTCCAAGTATCTTTAGAATTTGTTTAGATCATATTTACACCTGATAGCTGTGTTACATATATATATATATATATATATATATATATATATATATATATATATATATATATATATATATATATATAAATATTATGACAATTATGACAATGCTCTGCTAACCAATTTGAGCACAAAGCAAGTTAATCTTCCTACATTGTAGTTTGCTCTCTTTCATCAATAATCATTACAGCAATAATCAAATGTAATGCAATTAAACGAATCCCCTTCAACTTTCAATCACAATTTCAACCTTAACAGAAAGGTTAAATATATGCGTTCACCAATCACATTTGACAAAGTCAATTTCTACACTCCACTTACTGCTGTTAGCTCTCAATAAAAATGAGTTATCGTTTTGATGACCTGAAGGAGTCATTTTATAGAGAAATAATGTTGTAATCAAGGTCGACCAGAGAAAGGTGAAGTGGGTGGAGGTGGGGTACAGACATGTACCTGAGCTTTCTTTTGTAAAGAAAAAAGTAAAAATAAAACACGTATCCTATCATGCTTATTATATCTGATGATGAAAATTACTCTAACTCTAATATGCTTCTGTGTTTAATAGAAGATAATACTAAAAGAGAAACTTCAAACACTGAGTGTGTCTTAAAAAAATAATAATCGTTGCCAAGCAGTAGGGAACTAAGAGAAGCTGCTAGAGTCTAATATGTTCTGGTCACTGTTAGTCAGCAGTAGAATACATGTAATGTTTTGATTTGTTGGACAGACTTTATCACACTTTCATCACAGATTTATAACTACTGATTAGTCCCTTAAGTATCCTTTAAAAAAAAAAAAAAAAAAAAAAAAAACCGTGTTGGACACTTATGCCTCAAGGTTCTTATAATGACTTCACCAGCCCATTGATCAACAAAGGAACTCTTATAGCATGTCTAAGCATATCTAATTAGTATAATATGGCTCATTAGTCCTAATTAAAACTAGAGTGGTGACAGCCTGTCTAAACACACTCCCCTAAAAGACTGTACTGTAAGCTCAGTGTAAATCACTAGGTATGTTCACTGGAATAGTGTCATGTGTAATATAAATTAAATTTAAACAGTAAAACTAAACAATTCAAATGCCTTTTGATGCATGTTATAATTCAGCATACATACATGCAAAAATGTAAAGTTTTTTGACAAATGTTCCGTTATGAACATTTTTATTTATAGCATTTATATTATAGCTATTTAAAGAGAGCCGCCTACACAGACAGCATTTTAAGGTACCATATTTAAGAAAGTAAGGCTGTTCTAAAGGTAAGATGTTTGAGATTGTTGTTTTAACAGACAATGTATTTATGTCAAGACTTTTACATTGCTAAACCAACTTTCTATTTCGAATAAATGCTGTTATTTTGAACATTGTATTCATCAAAGAATCGAGAGAAACATGTATAAAAATAACAAAAATATTAAGAAACACAACTGTTTTCAACATTAATAATATTAATTCTTAAATGTTATCAATGAATTCAATTAGAATAATATGACACTATGGGGCTGTTACCAATCAAATTAAATCATTTACACTGAAAAATTACAACTGCATTAAATAATGTTATGAGATTGTTTTAAATATTTTTTTACAAATTAGAAATGTTGTAAAGAATGATGCTTTTAAACATGAAACTAAACCAACAGTAGGTTGCGGCAGGTGAGTCATTGAGTCATTCATTCAAAAGATTTATTCAAACAGCAGATTCATTCAAGAATGAGGCAGGCCCTGTTCCAAATGGCACCCTAAACACTTGTGGTCTTTCTACAAGTCTGCACTTTTGTTACATAATGCATATGAAGTGTGCCATTTGGGACAGGGTTGAAGTTGTTTATGAAGAGGTCATTGAATCTTTAACTCAACCGATTCTTTCAAAACGCTGAATCACTCAGTGATGTTGCTGTGAGTTGAGCTATGGTTCTGCTGTGATCTTTGTTTGGAAATATTTTCACTGCTAAAACAGAACAAAAACAGTCAATATGGTGTCTAAAATGTAAGTGACTTGCTTGTTTATTTAACTGTTGTAATCCTGATGGTATTCAGGAAAACAACACTCTTGGTCCTGTGATGTTGTATAGTATGTTATAAATATAAAAACTCCATATTTTGAATTTGAGTTTCTTTGTGTGTGCTGTGCTCATTTGTTTCGATTTCTCCTCGAGTTGAGGCTGTGCGATAGTCTGGCTATCACCAGACCAAGCTCAATATAAAATTGAACATTGGTCTGGGGAGTTTGCTATGTATTTCCTACTGCACAAGAGGCGTGATCAACGAGCATTAGTCACGCAATTGGATAGTCCTTCAACCAATCAGATCAATGATCCGGGTGACGTACTTTGCAGAGCGATGCGAAAACTCCAGACAGGTTTACCGTGTGTCTCAATCAGCTCCCTAGTTCAGTAGTCAGGGCACTGATCAGGGAATCAGCTACATTCACTTGCATGATATACTGATTCACGACCTAGGGAGCTGATTGAGACGCAGGTTTAGTTTGTATTGGTTTGTAGCATTGATCCGCGGTTTGCAGAAGCAGCAATGGCATCGAGCGATTTTTGCTGGTTGTGCAAAAAAACATGAAAGTGAGTGGTATTTACACCCACTCGAGCAATTTGTTTGCTAACTAAAGAAGTCATTCAGCATCGTCGAGAGTTTAAAAGGCGACTCTGATACTGTTCTGGTTCAGTGTAAATGAACGCGGAATATAGCCGCCCTAAACTACGTCATTGTCATGACAACCAAAAAGAATTACAGTCAGCTCAGGCGGCACGAGATTCAAGAAGCAGGGAGACGAAACATATAATGATAGAGCAAATAATAAAAATATTGTCTACCATCAAGGGGCATTGAAGTAGAAGAGTCCTGTACTTACATCGTGAAGCAAACCACCAAAATAACAGCCGAGAATCATTGTGTGTCATTAATCGCTGTGTGTAATCTTCCTATGAAGAGACTGTCGGATCAACGCTCTGCTACATTTCTCTCAGATAAGGCAAATGTTTAACACAATTGGTGTCACTGTGATTGTGCATTGTTATTTTGGAGTGATGGTCGTGCGAGAGACGGGTAGATCAGATAGAGTTTGAAAGCTGCTTGCCGTCGCTTCTCTATCGTCATCGTGTTATACCCGCCAATAGCGAGCAAGGTGGATAAGCCAGTCTGTGATTGGTTCCCGCAAAAGTGTAACAGCGCAGTAGAAATGAATGCACGGGTTTCCAGACTGAGTTGCCGAGCAAAATCAAATCGCCGGCAGATCAGACTGGGTTTACCCAGACTAGCTGTGCGAGCCTTAACAGAACAACCTTGTAACGGTAACGTCAGAACATTATAGTACGCACATTATATATTATTATCCACTATCAATTGCCACTTACCTTAAATGAAACAAAATCAGAATCAATCTCACATTTTTTTTTTTTTTTTTTTTAATTTACATTTTAATCAGGCTACTTGTCCGGTCGGGCAAATAAAATTCTCTTTCACTTTCCCCTTCAAAAAATCCACTTGCTCCGGACAAGTGTTAATATCGAGACCTGATTTTTTTCTTTTTGATAAAACAAATGCAACCTTAGTGAGAAAAAGACAATTCTTAAAAAATGAATACATTCATATATCATAAATTCACACAAAATGACAATAATATTGGTATTAAAATTGGTATGAAGCATGTATTGCCTAGTGTTCAGATGGGTCATTTATAAGGTTCAATTTTAGATGATGTCTTAATAAAAAGAGCCATAGACATTGATGAATGACAATTTTTGTTCACTGTATAAAGTGTTAATGAACTGAATAGAACAGAACAGTCTGTTCCATAGCAAATACTAAATAATGAGTAAATGAAAATATCCTTCAGGTCAACTATGTCTGTTAGGACTAATTAAGACAATCTTATTAGAAGATGGAAATAAAAGCTTTTGGATGTACAGGCCAGAGCCAGAAAGAGAAACCTGTGTGTGGGTACAACAGCCTGCTGACCATATGCTACTGCTGAGCCCACCCATGGAGCAGCCACAGAGGGTCCAGCAGCCAGCCCCAGTAACCAGGACTGCCAGCAGGGCACCAATGACAAGTAACAACTTCAGATTGTTATTTTCCATTATATGGCCAGCAAAAATCCATCAGTTTCTTACAGTACGCATCCCTCCAGATCTTATAGTCAATCACTGTCTGCGGCATTAGATGTCTGCCAAAAACGAGTCTCAAAGTCTGGTCAGTAACTGAGCAACATGAGTTAAAATGACATTCTGAAATGCTTTCTCTAACTAAGCTGCGTGTCACCCTGACATTCAGAGGAGTACATTTTAAAATGATTATTTTTGCTATGAAAAGGTGATCTTGCAAGCATGCCTATTTCATTCTCATCTCTGAAGCCAATGTATTCTTACTACAATAGACCATAGGATATGCACCACAGATATGAGACCGTCATGGCAGTTGAGCAAATCCACCATATTTTTATAAACATACTGTTGTTATGTCACAAAATGTAGTTTTAAGAGTTTTTTAGGCAAGAATGTAGTTATTTAGACCTCAGATATGTGACTTATATATAAACATTAGCGCCTGTTTTAAAATTTGTTTAGACGCTTTCAAATATGTGAGCTCCAAGCCGCCAGCGGCCATTCAGCGCTCATGTACCCACAGAGAACAGCTTAATCTCGGTCAGTCCTTCAGGAATTTGCTGCTGACACTTATGTAGATAGTGGTTAAATGATATATAATTCATTTGGGGTATATCAAACATTCAATCTTTGGTCTTATTAATTGATTATATGTTCCAAAGCAAAATGATTTGGGTTAAGGGGAAAAGTAAGTTTCATAACTTTATATTTAGGCTATACTTAACTTTAACTTTGACTGAATTGTTTGCTTGTGTTTTTATTTATTTGTGTTTATTGTTTCCTTGTGTTTATGTCTTTTATAATGGCTAATTGGCTATTGTTGTTAATTAAAATATTGTTGTTCAATAAATATTACTTATTTTATATAAATAATATGCCATATTAGGTATTGAGAAAGGGTCCGTCAAGCTACATTATTACACCATTAGATGGTGGCAAAGACTCTCTTTATGAGTGAGTCAGAACAAGGAAGTTGTTTTAGCACTGTGGGAAATCCCCTCAACTTTTAAAAGGTCAAAAACAAAGATATCGCTTTCCTCAGCAGACATTCAATATATTAAAAAATCAGTTTGAATGTCTGCTGAGGAAAGAGACCACACAGGATTTAAAGGTGCCATTGAATGTTTTTTTACAAGATGTAATATAAGTCTAAGGTGTCCCCTGAATGTGTCTGTGAAGTTTCAGCTCAAAATACCCCATAGATTTTTTTTAATTCATTTTTTTAACTGCCTATTTTGGGGCATCATTAACTATGCACCGATTCATGCTGCGGCCCCTTTAAATCGCGAGCTCCCTGCCCCCTCCGAGCTGTCGACTATAATACAGTGCATTTACAAAGTTCACACAGCTAATATAACCCTCAAATGGATCTTTACAAGATGTTCGTCATACATGCTGCACGCATACATCGATTCCTGTGAGTATAGTATTTATTTGGATGTTTACATTTGATTCTGAATGAGTTTGATAGTAGCTAGGCTGCAGCTAACGGACTAAAGCTAACATTACACACTGTTGGAGAGATTTATAAAGAATGAAGATGTGTTTATGAATTATACAGACTGCAAGTGCTTAAAAATGAAAATAGCGATGACTCTTGTCTGTGTGAATACAGTAAGAAACGATGGTAACTTTAACCACATTTAACAGTACATTAGCAACATGCTAACGAAACATTTAGAAACATTTACAAATATCACTAAAAATATCATATAATCATGGATCATGTCAGTTATTATTGCTCCATCTGCCATTTTTCGCTATTGTTCTTGCTTGCTTACCTAGTCTGATGATTCAGCTGTGCACATCCAGACGTCCTGCCCTTGTCTAATGCTTTGAACATGGGCTGGCATATGCAAATATTGGGGGCGTATACCCCGACTGTTACGTAACAGTCGGTGTTATGTTGAGATTCGCATGTTCTTCAGAGGTCTTTTAAACAAATGAGATTTATATAAGAAGGAGGAAACAATGGTGTTTGAGACTCACTGTATGTCATTTCCATGTACTGAACTCTTGTTATTTAACTATGCCGAGGAAAATTAAATTTTTAATTCTAGGGCACCTTTAAGTTAAAATATAGCCTAAATATAAAGTTATGAAATTTAATTTTCCCCTTAACCCATTTTGCTCTGGAACAAGTAATATATTAATAAGGTGTACACCAAATGAATTATAATTTTAACCACAAATACCCAAAGGACTGGCTGAGATGAAGCTGTTCTCTGCAGGTACATGAGCACTGAATGGCCCTTGCTGGCCTGGAGCTTGCATCTGCGAAAGCGTCAAAACAAATAGTAAAAAAGTTAATATGTTTATATATATGATTCACATATTTGAGGTCTAAATAACTACATTCTTGCCTAAAAACTCTTTAAACTACATTTCACAACATAACGGTAGTATTTATAAAAAAAAAAATATGGTGGATTTCGATTGCCATGACAGTTGCTGCAAGCAGTGAGAAACAAACGGTGAAAAGTTTGAGTGCTGATACTGGGGAAATATCGCACGGCTCTCAGTAAGCTTCAATGAAGCGACTCAACATTCCTTCATTACTAGTTCTAAAGTGACATTTTAGAAATAGTAACAGAGGCTTGAGCTCAAGTGTTAAACTATCAACTTGAGATTTGAATCCATGGCGGAAGGAAGTAGTTCCTCAAAAAAGAGGGTTTTTAAAGACACTCTGATTTTCTTATTTATTTACACACTTGTGCCGTCAAACTACTGTATAAACGCAATATCACACTCGTAGCCATGTGATATGGCTGTATATCCGCATGCTGCGATTACCTACAGGATATATAGTAGTCAACATTTGAAGTGGATCAAAAAGTTCATCAAAGTTGTCCTAAGAACTAAGTTGTCCTAAGAAGAAGGTTTTAGGACAACTTTGATGAAAGTTTTGATCCACTTCAAATGTTGACTACTATATATGCTGTAGGTAAACACAGCGTGTATAAATACAACAAGCACAATGTTTGAAGACAGGAAGACATTATGAATAGGCAGGAAATTGAACTAAGATAATGGCATATCATAGTCTTTTTCAAAATTGCTCAATTTTGTTACTTTGACAACTGTCATGGATACAGATGCGCATTTCTTGAGCACAAAGGGCATCTCCGATCTCAGAGTGCCACAGCCGAATGGCCTTTGATAAGAAAACATGTGCGCTTCATCCATAATACCATAATAACCCAACGATTAGCCCCTCAAAGTGCATCTGCCATAATGAGATCTGCCTGGATGTTTATGGGTTAGACCTCTACGCCATTCATTCCCACGTCTACACATACTGAGTGACAACTCGCTACGTAACAGTTATGACTCTTGCCGCCCACCTTCAGGAAACAAAAGGTCAGGATGACACACAAGGGACAAATACATGAGTGTATGTGACAGGAAGTCAAAGAAAAGAGACTTGATTTATGCAGGCAAATGTCAGACAACTTGATCATAGAGTGTGAAAGTGGCGCTTTACACTCTGAAGTGTCAGAGGCGGATCTTGTTGGATCTGACAGCGGCTGACAGTCGATTCATTTTCTATTGAAAACACAAAGCATTATGATATTGCTCAAGTCAATTTCACGGTTTATTTCGTCAGTGTGTTTTCAAAAGAACTTTGTAATGTTCCTACAGTCAAACAGCTTTAGACGGTTCTACAATACAGAATATATCTATATCTGTTCTGAATATTAATTTCATTTCCAGCAGAGATTAGTTTCTTGTGTAGATGTTTTAGTTTATCATTTTGGATGTTTTTCTTTTTCTCCCATTGAAGGAAATACAATTTCAGTGGTTTAGCAAACTGTGACCTACATTAATTCATCAATTTATTGTAGTTTTTAAACTTTGGGAGTAATGATCTGGCCATTTCTTTCGTGGTGTGCTGGTGCTAATGGACCAGTGATATTACTCCAATAAATCTTCTGTCACATTCAAAGAGCTCTTGGCATTCATGGAATTCTATAGCATGGTCTCTCTCCCCTTACACACACATATCTGAACAAATCTGACCATTTTTAAAGGTCAACAAAATTAAGTCATCATCTGTATCATGTTGACCTTTCAGTGAACCTAAATGACAACCATTAACTGGAGAAAATATCTTAAAGGTTACCTGTAGGAAAAGAACACACTCAACTGACACTCACAATAAACCAACTACAGTGAAATGACCAGACTGAGGCACTTACACACTACGGATACATAAAGCCTTAATCTTTAAATCAATATAATGCGAATTCCAGCCACCCACCCACTCCCCGTTCTTCCCCCTAACCGCTCACAGGTCTGACTACGACTAGTGCTGTAATATTTATCACATTCTATGCACATGTCCCATTCAGGGCCTAAAGTAATTTGTGCTGGCACATTCAACTGGACTAATGTATCAAGGCAATGACACAAAAGACTTAAAATGGGGCAGAGGCCCAAATCGTAATGAATCACAATTCTGATAAAGGCCTCAAGGGTCACTGGGCAGAATTCATAAAACAGTTGCACTACTTTTGCATGAAGAAATGCAGCACAAAAACCTGCATTTTATTCACCAGGCACTAAAAGCCCTCATTGTATTTAAATTAAATCACTGTCATTACCTTCACCAGTGGTTCACCACAAACACACCTCCTCATGTAAATTAAGCTCATTATAAATTTCATCTTCACCTCAAAACTTGGCGCAAATAACATCAGAATTTCATTTAAGCACCTATTCCTTATGACACTTAAATGTTGCAGAAAAAACACAGCCTGTGTTACAGATGCCAACTAACACTGTGTAACTGATAATTATGATGTGATCGCTAAAGAGAGTGAAAAATCAGTCATGCTGTGAACAAGTAGGAGGGACCAAGACTCCACTGATCAACTTGGGCTGTGGACCTTATTTCATCATAATTAACCAGTGAAATGACTAATAGAACCAGAGTCCATCAATCCACCGCACACTTTGCCTGTGTGCGTGTGGTCATTTGCATACAGTAATGAATCTCTAAAAAGCAAGAAGGGAGGGTTTTAAGTGTCATTATCTTCATATTGTAATTTGGTCTCAAGGTAGTCCAAGGCATTTTTCAAAGCAAAAACTACTAATGGCAAATAATGTCCCTGGGGAGAATGTGAGATATGCTCTCGGTCTAAATTAAACTTTTCTGGGTAAAATACTTATTTATTATTTTTTTTTATGCAGTGAATTACTAGAAATCTGGATTTCATTCATTCTACAGCATTACAAACTTGATTAATAAAATGAATAGTTATTTATCTGTAAATAAATAAATGAATAGTTTGCATGGAATAATATCAGTCACCAAATTCTGGTTGCCTAATCTTGTTATAGTATCACAAAATACTTCCTCTTATATTTCTATTATAAGTAACTAACTTCATGATACGGTGCAAGAGTTTAATAATTTTTGAAGAACTTCTTTCCCTTCTTAATAATATATTTGAATTCTGAGAGTACTTGAGCACTGAGCCTCAGATGAGTTAAAGTAACTGCAATGAGAATGATACACATGTTGTACCAGAGAGGTTAATTGGACAGGCAATGTATCTCTCTGGAAGGCAAATGTATGTGAGCGCTTTTCACGGCTACATCTGCAAAGCAGTTCGCCATTTGATTGATGTCGGCTGTGGTAATGGAATGACTTTAATGTATGTGGCTTGAGCCTCACAATTAAAGCTAATGGAAAAAATCAATCAACACAGACTAGATTTGTTTTGAAATGTCCAAACTGAGCAAGATTTCCATCTCTGATTGTATCTTTGGATCAAATGCTGTGCATTTACTGGTCATTCACATTTCATTCATTTTAAAACATCTCTTAAATGGACAACAAGTACATGTTTGTGTTTCACTGGCTCTTCTTCGTCCTCAAGTATTAATTAGACAGTAGTCTAAGACTTCATATTGATACCTACACTCAAAAAAAGTGTAAAAACCGGTTAACACTTGGTAGACTTCTCAACAGTCATTTTGTGTTCTGTTCTGAAAGAAAACTTTCTGAGGGGAGACTTTCTGAATAGAATTAAGGTTTGAATTAAATAGTTTTCCTATAAAATTATTATTGTAGAAGCAGGAAAATTCTGTAGTTTCACATTATACCTTCTTTTGCATGGAAGGCTAGCCTTCTACAAATGCAGCATACATACACTTGCATCACTTTGTGAAAGTTTCGCCTCCCGCCAAATGAGTGCCATGACCAGCTAGAATAAAAAACTATTTAAAAACATTTAGAAAAGGTATCGGACACGACGCAACCTTATCGAAATATTTTTTTTGAGAATTTTATGATTGTCAAAGACTGACCTGCCATTGAATAAAATGTACTTGACATTGAATAAATAGTATTTTATATGAATCAGAATCAGAAAGAGCTTTATTGCCAGGTATGTTGTTTACACATACTAGGAATTTGTTTTAGTGACAGAAGCTCCACAGTGCAACAGAGTAACAGCGACAAGACATAATAACAAGAATAAAATAATAATATACAAATTTACAAGATAGACAAAGTGCAAAAAAAGCAAAAGACAATATATATTATAGACAATTGTATGTACAATTATGTGTGCAAATTGAGATATAAATAAGTGTTTTAAGTAAATAAAGTGTAATAGTGTGTTCTGTGTTTGTCAAGTGTTCATGAGATGGATTGCTTGAGGGAAGAAACTGTTCCTGTGTCTGGTCGTTCTGGTGCTCAGGGCTCTGTAGCGTCGACCGGATGGCAACAGTTCAAAGAGGGAGTGTGCTGGATGTGAGGGGTCCAGAGTGATCTTCTTTGCCCTTTTTCTCACTCTGGATAAGTACAGTTCTTGGAGAGTGGGGAGGGTTGTGCCAATGATTCGCTCAGCAGACCGGACTACCCTCTGTAGTCTTCTGAGGTCAGATTTGGTAGCTGAGCTGAACCAGACGGTAATTGAAGTGCAGAGGATGGATTCGATGATGGCAGAGTATAACTGTTTCAGCAGCTCCTGTGGTAGGTTGAACTTCCTCAGCTGGCGAAGGAAGTACAACCTCTGCTGGGCCTTTTTCACAATGGACTTGATGTGGTTGTCCCACTTCAGGTCCTGGGAGATGGTGGTGCCCAGGAACCTGAATGACTCCACTGCTGCCACAGTGCTGTTCATGATGGTGAGTGGGGGGAGAGCAGGGGGGTTTCTCCTGAAGTCCACGGTCATCTCCACTGTCTTGAGCGTGTTGAGCTCCAGGTTGTTAAGACTGCACCAGACAGCCAGCTGTTCAATCTCCAGTCTGTAAGCAGACTCGTCACCGTCCTGGATGAGGCCGATCAGTGTGGTGTCATCCGCAAACTTCAGGAGCTTGACAGAGGGGTCTTTAGAGGTGCAGTCGTTTGTGTAGAGGGAGAAGAGCAGTGGGGAGAGGACACAGCCCTGAGGGGCGCCGGTGCTGATGGTGAGGATGCTGGATGAGAATTTTCCCAGCCTCACTAGCTGCTGCCTGTCTGTCAGGAAGCTGGTGATCCACTGACAGACAGAGGTGGGCACGGAGAGCTGAGTTAGTTTAGGCTGGAGGAGTGATGGGACGATGGTGTTAAAAGCAGAGCTGAAGTCCACAAACAGGATCCTCATATAAGTCCCTGGTCTGTCCAGATGCTGAGAACATAATGCAGTCCCATATTGACTGCATCATCCACAGACCTGTTTGCTCAGTAAGCAAACTGCAGGGGGTCCAGTAAGGGTCCAGTGATGTCCTTCAGAAAAGCCAGAACCAGTCTTTCAAATGACTTAATGGCCACAGACGTTAGAGCCACAGGTCTGTAGTCATTTAGTCCAGTAATTTTGGGTTTCTTTGGGACGGGGATGATGGTGGAGCGTTTGAAGCATGAGGGGACTTCGCACAGCTCCAGTGATCTGTTGAAGATCTGTGTGAAGATGGGGGCCAGCTGGTCAGCGCAGGTTTTCAGACAGGCTGGTGAAACGCTGTCTGGGCCTGGTGCCTTTCTTCTCTTGTTCTTTCTGAAGACCTGGCGCACGTCATCTTCACTGAACTGAATTGCAGGTGTGGGGGAGAGGGGGGTTGATGGAGGTGTGAATGGTGATTTTTCAAACCTGCGATAAAACCCATTCAGATCGTCTGGCAGTTGTTGATTCTCCACAGAGCTGGGGGATGGTGTCTTGTAGTTGGTAACCTTTCCACACTGAAGCTGTGTCATTAGAAGAGAACTGATTCCGAAGTTTATCAGAATAATTCCTCTTTGAACTACCCCTGTCCTATATATATATATATATATATATATATATATATATATATATATATATATATATATATATATATAAAACAGATTATAGAGTGCATTAATATTATTATTATTTAAAATGAATAACCTTCAATATCATGTTGTTTGGTTGTTTGTCAAAAATCAACCCAGCAATTGGGTTAATGTATAAAACCCAATAGGCTGGATCAAAATCATAATCAGGGACTGTTCCTGGCAACCAATTTCCAACACTGGGCCCTATTTTAACGATCTAAGCGTATGGCACAAGTGCACTTTGGGCATATCCGAATCCACTTTTGCTAGTTTAACAAAGGAAAAAAGTTTCTTAATGAGTTATGGGTGTGTTTTGTGCGTAATATGCAATAAACAATCAGAGTCTAGATTGTCTCCCATTCCCTTTAAAAGCCAGGTGCCACCATGGCAAATTTGCAAGCGGAAAGACTGAACACTTCTCCAGAGAGGAAACAGATCTGCTTATTGCAGATCAGCGTTGTACAGCGTTGTAATCCTTTTAATTTTAATATATGGAATGTTTGTGTGCCGCTGCGCATCCCTGTGTGTAACAAGCAGAATGTATGCACGTTGTGCACCTGCCTATAGGCGCATATTAAAATTATATATATAAAAATAGCAACACGGCAACAATGCACCTTAACACACCTCGTTTTCAGACCATCATGTCCATGTGCGAACAGATGGCCGTGAGTGCATTTGCTATTTAAACAACGTGGGCACTGGACATGAAAATGATTACTGCGTCAGGCTGAAACTAGCAAAAAACACTTGCATCATGCCTGCCGTTGAATTGCGCCGAGTGTATGATAGGGCCCACTGTGTCAATGTTTCTATTTCATGTCCATTCATTTATTTAGGAAGTAGCAGTGGTATAATGTATAGTCAGAAATAAACCATCACCAAGATAATCAAAACCCTATTGTATCTGTTGATTGAAAGGTTTCCATGACAGGTCAAAGAATTTTTTGGAATATAAACTTTTATACAGTCATAAATACAAGTCACTGGTAAAAATTCTACAGATCAAAACAGCTGATTCAATTATTTGGGAGAAAATACAGTCCACTTAGCTGCTAGCTGTAATGTACTGTAACAAAACACAAATTGAAACATCAAATCCAGCATCCAGGTGTTAACTGACTGCCTTGTTTAACATCCCCGGAGACCTCTTCACAATACCACAAGAAATGATCAGAACAGTGTCTGCATTGAGGAGTTGGGCTAAATCCTTGTGATGGGAGGGTACCCGACAGCTATGCAAATTTCCCCCCTCTTTATGCAAGTGGGGGTAATTAGGCATAGCAAATTGTTTCTGATGTAAGAGAGAACAAAACAGAGAATGTGTTTGTGGTCTCCTCCCCCATTTTCTCTCACTCACCTTCATTCTGCAATCAAAATACACACCTGCTTAGTCATCGCTGCAAAAGACTGGCATAACCTTTGCATCTTTAATAGGTTTGATAAAATATGTTGATTACATCAAACACAAATATACAAAAGAATTTTAGCTGAATTGAAACTACAAAGGCTGTTTGTAGGAACAACAGTTCAGTTGATTGCTGTTATACATGTCAGTATTAGTATAAAAGAAGTAGTGCAGCTAGAAACTGTATAAGAGTTGTACAACCCGAATTCCGGAAATATTGGAACCTTTTTTTTTTTTTTTTTTTTTTGATTAAAATGAAAACTAAAGACTTTCAAATCACATGAGCCAATGTTTTATTCACAACAGAACATAGATAACATAACAAATGTTTAAACTGAGAAATTTTACACTTTTATCCACTAAATGAGCTCATTTCAAATTTGATGCCTGCTACAGGGGGGCATGGGGGCAACAAATGGCTGAAAAAGCAAGAAATTTTAAAAAGATTCAGTTGGGAGAACATCTAGCAACTAATTAAGTTAATTGATATCAGGTCTGTAACATGATTAGTTATAAAAGGGATGTCTTAGAGAGGCAAAGTCTCTAAGAAGTAAAGATGGGCAGAGTTGTGAAAGAGTGCATAAAAAGATTGTGGAATACTTTAAAAACAACGTTCCTCAATGTGAAATTGCAAAGGCTTTGCAAATCTCATCATCTACAGTGCATTACATCATCAAAAGATTCAGAGAAACTGGAGAAATCTCTGTTCGTAAGGGACAAGGCTGAAGACCTTTATTGGATGCCCGTGGTCTTCGAGCCCTCAGACGACACTGCATCACTCATCGTCATGATTGTGTCAAAGACATTACTAAATGGGCCCAGGAATACTTCCAGAAACCACTGTCAGTAAACACAATCTGCCGTGCCATCTGCAGATGCTAACTAAACCTCTATCATGCAAAAAGGAAGCCATATATGAACATGGTCCAGAAGTGCCTCATTTAAAATGGACTGTTTCAAAGTGGAAAAGTGTTCTATGGTCAGACGAGTCCAAATGTGACATTCTTGTTGGAAATCACAGACACCGTGTCCTCCAGGCTACAGAGGAGGGAGACCTTCCAGCGTGTTATCAGCATTCAGTTCAAAATCTCTGATGGTATGGGGGTGCATAAGTGCATACGGTTTGGGCAGCTTGCATGTTTTGGAAGGCACTATGAATGCTGAAAGGTATATAAAGGTTTTAGAGCAACATATGCTCCCCTCCAGACGACGTCTATTTCAGGGAAGGCCTTGTGTATTTCAGCAGGACACTGCAAAACCACATACTGCAGCTATTACAACATCATGGCTTTGTCGTAGAAGAGTCTGGGTGCTGAATTGGCCTGCCTGCAGTCCAGATCTTTCACCTATAGAGAACATTTGGCGCATCATCAAATGAAAAATTTGTCAAAGATGACCACAAACTCTTCAGTAGCTGGAAATCTATATCAGGCAAGAATGGGACCAAATTTCAACACAAAAACTCCAGATACGTATAACCTCAATGGCCAGATGTCTTTACACTGTTCCCTTTCGTGGGAACTATCGACGCTACGCCGGATGACGTGATGGGAACCCTCTGTATTTTGTGTTCGTGAAGCACCTCTGTATCCAACCAATGAAAAGACGCGACGTCAGAGGCGGGTGACGTCACAGATCAGGAAGCTATAAAGCACACCTGAACACAAAGCACGCCAGCTTCTGTTGTCTTCAGCAAGCGCTCTCTGTATCTTGTCTGTCTTATTTATTGTTGTCTGTCTGATATATTCACACAGTGATCTCTTCGTCCGAGGACAAGAGTTTCAAGCACAATATAAGACACAGTTATTATGGCGGAAAAGCAGCAATTTAGAAAGTGTGCTCCTCCCTGCCCACGCTTCATTGTGGCTGGGGATACACACGAGACGTGTGTAAAATGCCTGGGGGTTGAGCATGCACAGGCGGCTCTCGAGGGAGCCGTCTGTGTGCACTGTGAGCGGCTCACCCTCAGAGTGCTGCGATCGCGTCGAGCGCTCTTCGAGGAGGGCGCCGAGGCGAGTGTTCCCCGCAGGCCTGGTCCAGCTGCTGCCGAGGCACAGCGCAGGCTGCACTCGTGGGGTTCACAGATGGATCTAGCGGAGGGGGAAGAGACGGGCTCTGCCTTATCGCTTCCCTTACCCGCTAGACCCAGTGTCTCTCCTTTGGCGGCGGAAGCATGCGTAGAGGTTTCTTCCCCCCGAAGAGAGACACCGATGCTCAATATATCTTCCTCCAAGGAGGTTGATGTAGAGAGCGTTGATGATGAACCGCCATCAGCTTCACCAGCTTATGAGGAGCTATTAGAGGTGGTGACCAGGGCTGTTGAAAAATTAAATATTGAATGGACCGCGGAGAAAGCTGAGTCCAGAGTTAAAAGTAAACTGGATGAACGCTTTCTTCCCCCTTGGTCACTGCCTCAGCGCCGGGGTCTGCCGTTCTTTCCCGACCTCCATGCCGAGGTGTCGAGGTCGTGGAAGAGACCCGTGCAGTATCAGCTGTACAGCCCGCAGACATCGCTGTACAGCAATATTGTCGGTCTGAAACATCACGGCTATGGGACGATGCCTCGGGTAGAAGAGACGCTTGCGAGCTATCTCTCGCCCGAGACTGCGTCGTCCCTTAAGACCCCGGCGCTGCCCACCAAGCCCCTGAAAACTACATCCAGCTTGGTGGGCAAGGCCGGCAAGGTCAGGCGGCGGCATGCCTTCATACCATGTCTATTCTCCAGGCATACCAAGCCGACCTGCTGGGGGAAATTGATGAGAGCGGGGAAGCGTCCTTTGAGGTAGTTCATGAGTTACGTAAAGCCACAGATTTAGCTCTCCGGGCCACTAAGGAGACGGCCAAATCCATCGGCCGTTCTATGGCAGCCCTGGTGGCCACGGAGAGGCACCTGTGGTTAAATCTGTCGGACATCAAAGAGCGTGACAAATATGGACGCGCCGCTGTCTCCTGGTGGCCTGTTCGGTGACGCAATGTCAACGGTCGTCACAGGTTCCAGGAGTCACGCAAACAAACAGCGGCATTTTCTAAAATTATTCCCCGCCGCTCTCATCCGCCGACAGCCAGCTCCTCAGCAACATCTGCGCACAGAGCGCAACAGAAGGCCAGTGTCGCCTCCCGTACTCCCCCATCCTGGGGACCGGGACGGGCGGCACAGGCGAAGCCTTCCGGGGGTAGGGCGGATCTGAGGACCGTCATTATCTCCCGGAAGGCTTCAAAGAAGAGGTCCTGACGTTAGTGGCGCAGGATCTCTCGAGGGCAGCCCCCTCCGGGAGGATTCGGATATCGGGTCCTCCTCGGTGCCATCAGGGGACCGTTCTGTCAACCCTGCCACCAAGTGTGAGTCAGGGCGCAGCGGTCTCCACCGATCCTCCGAGGAGGATCGGGCAGCACGTGATTCGCCTGTCTGCCAGTGCGCCGCGTCAGATGGACGAGCCAAGTGCTCAAAAAACAGGGATACAGAATTCAGTTCAGTTCACGACCGCCCAACTTCAATGGGGTGCTTCCTACGGTGGTAACCCCAGAGCAGTCTCTGGTGATGGAGCAAGAAGTAACGACGCTTTTGCAAAAAGGGGCTATAGAAAGGGTTTCCCCTCCAGCAAAATGTCGGGCTTTTACAGCCGCTACTTCATTGTTCCGAAGAAGGATGGAGAGTTGCGTCCGATCATAGATTTACGTGTGTTAAATCGATCAGTAAGGAAGTTGAAGTTCAAAATGCTTACACTCAGACAGATCATCCCTCAGATCAGGTCCGAGGACTGGTTTGTAGCGATAGATCTGAAAGACGCATACTTCCATGTATCCATCCATCCTTCACACAGGAAGTTCCTCAGGTTTGCTTTCGGGGGCGAAGCATACCAATACAGGGTTCTTCCTTTCGGCCTATCCCTCTCACCTCGCACGTTCACGAAGTGCGTGGATGCAGCGCTGGCTCCGCTGAGACTCCAGGGCATCCGCGTGCTGAACTATATCGACGATTGGTTGATATTAGCTCAAACAGAACAACTGGCAGTTCAACATCGAGATGTTGTTCTGTCGCACATAAAGAGGCTTGGGCTGAGGCTCAACACCAAAAAGAGTGTGCTGGTCCCGTGTCAGGTTGCAAACTACTTAGGTGTAATCTGGGATTCCACCACGATGCAGGCGCAGTTGTCCCCTGCTCGTGTGAGTTCCATTCTGGGGGCCGTGAAAGGGGTGAAGTTAGGCCAGTCACTCACTGTAAAACAGTTTCAGAGACTGTTGGGTCTGATGGCAGCTGCGTCCAACGTCATTACTTTTGGCCTCCTGCACATGAGACCCTTACAGTGGTGGCTCAGGACCAAGGGGTTTTCCCCGAGGGGAAATCCTTTTCGCATGATTAAAGTCACGCGGCGATGCCTTCGTGCTCTGGTCATGTGGAAAAAACCTTGGTTCCTAACCCAGGGACCCGTGCTGGGGACTTCTGGTCGTCACGTAATGCTTACGACAGATGCTTCACGGGCTGGGAAGCGGTCATGAGTGGCCGCTCAGCTCAGGGTCTGTGGGAGGACCATCAGCGCTCCTGGCACATAAATCGGCTGGAGATGATGGCGGTGTTTCTTGCATTAAAACACTTCCTCCCAGACCTGAGAGACCATCATGTGCTGGTCCGTACGGATAACACTACGGTGGTCTCGTACATCAACCATCAGGGGGGTTTGCGGTCTCGCCTATTATCCAAGCTGGCCAGTCGCATCCTCCTCTGGTCCCAGTTGAATGTGGGAGCGGACGCCCTGTCGAGACAGGGCGCGAGACCGGGGGAATGGAAACTCCACACGAGGTGGTGGAGTTGATATGGAAAACTTTCGGTCGAGCTCAAGTCGATCTATTTGCCACAGAGGAGTCAGCTCAGTGCCCTTTGTGGTACTCACTTCAGCACCCAGCACTCCTTGGGCTGGATGCCATGCTGCAGACGTGGCCGAGGCTGCGTCTGTATGCGTTCCCCCCAGTCTCAATGCTCCCGGGAGTTCTGGAGAAGGTTCGCCAGGAGAAGGTCAACCTAATATTGGTGGCCCCTTACTGGCCGACCAGAATATGGTTTTCGGACATAATGTCTCTACTTCACGGCTCTCCCTTGGAGCTTCCCCTCAGGCAGGATCTCCTGTCTCAAGCGGGCGGCACGATTCTCCAGCCCCGCCCAGAAATGTGGAAACTGTGGGCCTGGCCCCTGAGGGGGCAAGGCTCATAGGAACTGGTCTCCCAACCGAGGATGTGGAGACCATCCTTCACTCCAGAGCTCCCTCCACAAGGAAGTTGTACTTATATAAATGGAAATTGTTCTCTGTGTGGTGTGAACAGCATAATTTGGACCCGGTCCATTCTTCAGTCTCAGACGTGCTTCAGTTCCTTCAGGAAAAGTTCTCGGAAGGCTTAACCCCTTCCACGCTGAAAGTATATGTGGCCGCTATTTCGGCTCATCATATCCCTGTAGGGGGCTCCTCGCTGGGTCGAGACCCCCTAGTAGTACGCTTCCTCCGTGGTGCACTCAGGTTGAGACCTGTGGTGCGCACAAAGACCCCGACCTGGGACCTCGCTATTGTGCTCCAAGGGCTGGCTGAGGCTCCCTTCGAGCCAATAGAGGAGGTGTCAGACAAGTTCTTGACACTTAAAACCATCTTTCTCTTGGCTGTCTCTTCTCTGAAGAGAATTGGTGATTTACAAGCGCTGTCAGTTGCTCCATCTTGTCTTGAGTTTGCGCCTGGTATGGTGAAAGCCTTTCTGCATACCAGGCCGGGCTATGTTCCAAAGGTTCCGACGAGGGTCCCAGGTCCCATTGTACTTGAGGCTTTCTGCCCGCCTCCTTTTGTGAATTTGGATCAGGAAAGGAAGAATCTGCTTTGCCCTGTAAGAGCATTAGATGCGTATGTCCACAGAGCTGCCCTGTGGAGAAAAACAGAACAATTGTTTGTATGTTACGGGTCCCCTAAGAGGGGGGGCCCAGCATCTAAACAGCGGATGAGCAAGTGGGTGGTCGAGGCCATCTCACTTGCGTATGAGACGGTGGGGTGCCCGTGTCCTCTGATGGTGCGTGCTCACTCCACGAGAGGTATGGCCGCGTCCAGAGCTCTCCTATCTGGTGTCTCTATGGACGACATTTGTGGTGCGGCTGGATGGTCATCCCAGCACACTTTTATCAGATTTTACAATCTTCACCTTAACATCACTCCGGGGGCCAGGGTGCTACAAGATAGCAGCCAGGCACTCGGAGACACGGCGTAGTTGGGATTGCGTTCCCATCACGTCATCCGACGTAGCGTCGATAGTTCCCACGAAAGGGAATGTCTCGGGTTACGAGTGTAACCCGTTCCCTGAGTAAGGGAACGAGACGCTACGTCATGTGGCCGTATCTCCTGCATACCTGGTGCGCTTGCTTCAGACAACTTACAGAAGCTGGCGTGCTTTGTGTTCAGGTGTGCTTTATAGCTTCCTGATCCGTGACGTCACCCGCCTCTGACGTCGCGTCTTTTCATTGGTTGGATACAGAGGTGCTTCACGAACACAAAATACAGAGGGTTCCCATCACGTCATCCGACGTAGCGTCTCGTTCCCTTACTCAGGGAACAGGGGTTACACTCGTAACCCGAGACGTTTTGAATAGAAGAGGAGATGGTAAACATGCCCCCGTCCCAACTATTTTGAGACCTGTAGCATGCATCAAATTTGAATGAGCTCATTTTGTGCATAAAATTGTAAAATTTCTCAGTTTAAAAATTTGTTATCTATGTTCAACTGTGAATAAAATATTGGCTCATGTGATTTGAAAGTCTTTTAGTTTTCATTTTATTCAAATTAATAAAACGTTCCAACATTTCCGGAATTCGGGTTGTATGATTAATCGTTAAAAGATTGCGATCTCGATTCAAACACCCAGACAATCTCATTCCTAAATGACAACAATTCTCCTGTGTCTGTTAAACCTTTGACAAAATCACACCAGAACATTCAGATATGTGTTGGCACTGCTGCTGACCCAGAGAGATCAGTTATGAAACAGTTTTGCAAACAGTCTTTTCAACCACACCGTATCATTATTTCTATGTCACAAATATTTAAATGATCACAGAAGTACTGGGATAAAGTATTTATGAGTTAGTCATTGAATTATTCATTTAAAGGGATTTTTTTTTTAATGATTCATTCAAATTAATTAAATATTTTAAATAGACTACTGCAATTAACATTCTGTCAGAACCTCTAGTAAATTACATGTTATTTTGTTTAGTTGCCTGTTCAGAATTGTTGGAGAATCGTGATCTCTGTTTGAAACAAAAAAAAAATGTGATTCTCAATTTATCCAGAAATGTGCAAAGAAGACTGAATTTTTTAATAAACTGGTAAACCGTCACTTGCTTGACTCAAGAGCTGCAAGATGGTAATCCAAACAATTATAGAAGTGTGCATCCTTCTTTAGTCTAAAGTTTTTAATAGTTACTGCTCAAAGTTGCTTTGTGTTGTGTCTAAACAGCTGGCAGGACCAACTAGACCCTAATGTGACGGCCATGTTGTGGACCAGTATGTTATATTGTACAATTGTACAAAGAAACACACGCCTCATATGCTTCAGGAAATCGAAGCAGTGAACTCTCCACCTGAAGCAATCGTTTCATTACTCTTATCTATAGCATGTCAGCAGATTCACCTGCAGCAGACTCGCTCTTCTGTCAAGATTGCTGGCTCCGTAAAGCTGACTCGCTTCATCTCTATATCACATACTAGCTTTGCTGAAAATTTGTTATATAATTAACCATGCACATGTTGACTCAGCAAAGGCATTCACATTTAGTACAGCGATGCATATACCAATGGGCTTTCTATTTATTGCTTACTGACTAGAGAATGATTTATGAAAACTACTTACAGGAAATACAGTAAATGCAATAGCACTGTAGTCCCCTTAATTGGCCGTCTTTAGCTATTACCGGGATTATCAAGACTTTTGTGGTATGAAATCAGTCATGGGCCGACATCAGAGATGTGAGAATCACTAGAGGGGCAGTGACATATCCACCCTCCATTTCCCACAGTGTTGTATCATTATAACAATGTCAGAGGAGCAACATTTCAATTTATGTCCTCGGCCTTGCATACAACATATCTCTCTGACTGGCAACTTCTTGTCATAATGCCTAGAGCAATGTGGAACAGATTAATTAAAGAGATAGTGATTTACAACAGGAAGTGTACAGAGAGGCACAGTTAAAAAAAGGAAATCTAAAGGGAAAGATTACCCAAAAATGAAAAATGCCTGCATTTATTCGCCTGTGTGCCATTTCAAACCTGGATGACTTCAAACCTAGATTCACCTGGATGACTTCAAACTAGGGCTGCGCGATTTGGCAAAGGCAGCGATTATTTTACACGCAGTTTATCAGAGCTGTACGGCTCTGTGATCAGTAGTAAATGCTTCTCCATCTGAAAGACAGAGGGTGCTCTTGCGCAGAAACTCCAAATATGCCGCAGAAGAAGATACCACGCATCACATCGCTGTAGCTGAATAAACAGAACTTTGAAACGCTTTGGTTGATTAAACATGACTTATAAACACACACAACTGCCTTATTCTATGTAAGAAGCCACATCATCTCACAGAAGGATGCTCAACTGTCGTTATGAAGTGAGTTTGGATTAAAAACATGTTATTAAATATTATCTTTTGTTGGACAAGATGTTAATAAATGCTTCTCATACCTGGAGAGATGTTTGACACGTGTTGCTTTTTCAAATGTACATTACAAGCGATTCAAACTCGCAGTGCTTTCAGATGGATAGGCATTTGGAGCCATACTTCATTGACAAGCATTTGGAGCATTACTTCATTGACAAGCTGCGCATAAAACATAATCGCAGAAGAATCACGTTTAAGCAATAATCGCGTTTAAGTTCAATAAATTTTTTTGTATTGTGCGATAAATCATGCAGCCCTACTTCAAACCTGAATTCAAACCTGGATGACACAAAAGAAGATATTCTGAAGAACGTCTCAACTGTTTTTTTGTCAATAGAATGAAAGTCTATGGAGTCCAAAACTATACTGGACCCCACTGGATTTCACAGCATAAAAAAAATTTTTTTATATACATTTTTTTGTGTCCACATCAATTTTGTGTTCCACAGAAGAAAGACAGTCATACATATTTAAAACAGCATAAGGGTGAGCTAATGCCAAACTTTTCTTTTTTGGGGGGGTGACCTATCCCCTTTAAAGACCATTATAATGTTTATAATAATATTTAAAGAATTCTTCTGGAATAAAAGAATTGGTAAATCATGCTATGCCAATAACCTTTGCAATCAATTTAGTTTTGAAATCAATATCAACTCTATATCATTTAAAGGTGCCCTAGAATTAAAAATTGAATTTATATTGGCATAGTTAAATAACAAGAGTTCAGTACATAGAAATGACATACAGTGAGTCTCAAACTCCATTGTTTCCTCCTTCTTATATAAATCTCATTTGTTTAAAAGACCTCTGAAGAACAGGCGAATCTCAACATAACACCGACTGTTACGTAACAGTCGGGGTGTATGCCACCAATATTTGCAAATGCCAGCTCATGTTCAAAGCATTAGACAAGGGCAGGATGTGCACAGCTGAATCATCAGACTAGGTAAGCAAGCAAGAACAACAGAAAAATGGCAGATGGAGTGATAATAACTGACATGATCCATGATAACATGATATTTTTAGTGATATTTGTAAACTGTCTTTCTAAATGTTTCGTTACCATGTTGCTAATGTACTGTTAAATGTGGTTAAAGTTACCATTTTTTCTTATTGTATTCACGGAGACAAGAGCCGTCGTTATTTTCATTATTAAACACTTTCAGTCTGTATAATGCATAAACACAATTTCATTCTTTATAAATCTCTCCAACAGTGTAGCATCAGCCATTAGCCATGGACCACAACCTCAAATTCATTCAGAATCAAATGTAAACATCCAAATAAATACTGTACAATACTCACATAATCCGACGCATGCATGCAGTATGCATGACGAACACTTTGTAAAGATCCATTTTGAGGGTTATATTAGCAGTGTAAACTTGTTTATGTACTGTTTAAGGCAAGCGCGAGCTCCGTGGGCGGAGAGCGTGAGCATTTAAAGGGGCCGTGACAGGAATCGGCACATTTCTAATTATGCCCCAAAATAGGCAGTTAAAAAAATTAATGAAAAAAAATCTATGGGGTATTTTGAGCTGAAACTTCACAGACACATTCAGGGGACACCTTAGACTTATATTACATCTTGTAAAAAAACGTTCGATGGCACCTTTAAGATATCAATGTAGAGTCTCATTTCTGACTTCTCTCTTTTGGTAATGGATTAGAAACTACATTTGACTGATCCAAGTCTTAAAATTTGTTTTGGCCCTCGCTGTTAAATAATTTCGAAAAGCATATCAAGAATGACAAGCAGAGAGTGTTTTGTATTTCTAATCAATGCTCAGTTGGAGAGAAAAGCTGATGGAAAGTGTGCCAAGCCATCACACTTTCAACTATCCATCCTCAAATGACTTTGATTGAGAGGATCTGGTGGCCAGCAGCAAGATGCAGAGAGGCCAATAAATTACTTCAGATAACAGCGATGTCAAAGCAGTTTGCCAAAAACAAAAACAAACTCCTCCCCCTGCTATCGAAAGCCATTAGCTAGCAGTTAATATGAATTTGATGATAAATACACAGCCCTGATTTCTAACATCTTTCAGTGACACTCGTTTTGGCAGAAAGATGTAAGATGACTGAATAAAAGCACAATGTTCTGTAAAGTACTATTGAATGACACGCTATTTAATGACTAGAATATTGATGGCTAGAGCTGGATAACAGCACGTTACAAGCAAGAACCAAAATGGTACTTTGCTTAATATTTGACTTAAAGGGTTAGTTCACCCAAAAATGTAATTTCTGCCATTAAGTCCTCACCCTGAACCACACATAGGCAGCAACATCCTTGCACTTTTTAGAGCAATGTATTATAGTGTTGTCACTTAAAGTGACAGACTATAATAATAAAAAAATGGATAGAGTTTGGTTTTTACATTTTAACTAATTTTGTTAAAAAAATGACAGTCATAAAATAATCAGTATTCAACACATAAGACTGCAACACTTTCACATAAAGCATGCTTTTAAATTTTGGCTGCTCATGTCAAAATTTGATGCTAATAAGTCCTCTGGATTCAGTTGTTTTCAATAAAAAGCATTTTCATTCTGACTTTGGCTCATATGCAGTTTAGTTTCTAAAATAATGGTCTTTTTTCAATCAGTGCTCAAATGATAAAGTGAATCCTCTTTTTCTATTTGGGGTCTGGGAGACTTAAAGGCTGATTTAATAGCCTGAAATATTTTGATATGTTGATAAGCTCCAACTGTCCACTATGAAAAATGTTATATTACTTGTTTGGCATCTCAGAAACCGCAGATATAAAACATGAATCAAATTCAATGAAGCTTCAAATGTTACACTCCAGTCAGTCGCATTTTTATTATTTGTTTCGCTGTATTTTCTATAAAGTGTATTTAAAAAGCAGATAAAAAAGAAGAAATTAACCCAAAGTGCTATACAGTTTAAGAAAAGAGAGTATGAACACAGCTAACTGTGGTAAAGAAAAACAAAATGTGGTAAAATGGAAGGAGAATGCTTTAATAACATCTACCTACTGGGATTTAAGTAGGTCAGAGGAACAAAATAATTTGGGTTAGTCCACCTAAAAATGAAATTTCTGTCATTAATGTCAACGTGACTACAGTGGTTCAACCTTAAAGGGTTAGTTCACCCAAAACTGAAATAATGTAATTAATTACTCACCCTCATGACGTTTTACACCCGTAAGACCATCGTTCATCTTTGGAACACAAATTAAGATATTTTTCATTAAATCCGATGGCTAAGTGAGGCCTGCATAGACAGCAATGGTACTTCCTCTCTCAAGATCCATAAAGGTACTAAAAACATATTTAAATCAGTGGTTCTACCTTAATATTATAAATTGACGAGAATAATTTTTGTGCGGCAAAAAAAAACAAAAACAATTTTTAACAATATCTAGTGATTTCGATTTCCGATTTCAAAACGCTGCTTTGGAGCATTATGAATCTCTTCAGTCTAGATCGTGATTCAGATCATGTATCAAACCGCCAAACTGCTGAAATCACGTGACTCTGGCGCTCCGATTGACTGATTTGATTCATAAAGCTCGGAAACTTCAAGAAGCAGCGTTATGAAAATCAATCTCAAGGCTAAACTTTTCAAAACCTTTCACAACCTTTTAGAATGTTTTATCAATGTAATATACAACATAATACTGAAAACCTTAGTACAGTATTTATACAGTACTTAGTACAGTACAGTCCAGTAGCTTTTTATAGCCTATTCACTCCCAGAGTAAAGATCTACAAACCTGTACTTTGCAAGCTTCTTTTTGCAAGCAAACTCTGCAGTCAAGATGTTCATTAAAATATCTCTAGTGGGAGATTATAGGAAAAGATCACACAAGATTCTGGGGGAAAGGAAAAAAAAAGCTTGTTTCTTCCGGTTGCTGAGCAACAAAAGGACACCCTCCATTTCATGCACTGCTGCAAAGCAGCTGATCTTAACATCATGTTTTGGTGTGAACAGCCCCTAATCCGTGGCTCCCTAGTGATTCCTTGTTGATGTGGAGACAGAAATGAAGGCGAGCAGCCCCTGAAGAATAATTTAACCTATATTCTGAGTCCTAACTAGATATACAGCACAGTGGAGGGAAGATAATAAATAAGCAGAGCCTTGAAAAACGGACACAGAAAGTAAAAGTGTTTTAAGTTGCCGCTCATATTGTGTGGATATGAAATAAGCTCAAGCAATTGCTGTACAATATATGATAGGTGTAAAGCTAATAGGTTTAGCCTTAATAAAGAGCCTCTCCTAATCCTTGCATTAAGGACGGCTAGCAGCATTAGTTTGTGATCACAGAAATAGTCCTATTTGCAGTTTAGTCCAATATGTGCTAATGTAACAAGAACATTTGCTGGGATTAAAGCAGCGGTATTTCATTCTTTCATCACCAACGGCTATGCAAGCTAATGATGATAATGTCCTTAATGATCAAAATACAAGATAGGCTATGTGTTGTCAACAGCTTCAGAAATCATTTTGAAAATCAACTAAAATTATCAGCCCAGCACTACTTTTAAGCAAGCATGCAACAACCTGTATATTATTCACAATATGTGCACTGTCCTATATATGAAAATTAACAAGAATTTTTATTTTTTAATTGTTTTGGCTGTAGTGACTGACTTTGACCCCCCTAAGTTAAAGCTTGCAGGTCGCACATCACCAGCCACTGTGACTGTAGGCAAAACAAGTTAATTTTCCACCCTGTGTACAGTGTTTACTTTCTGTGAAAAGTGTCAGTACTCACACTTCCTACTCTTATTTTCACTGCTACCAAAAAAAAAACCTGATGTTGCCCAAACATGTAAAAGGAACACAGTATCCATGTTCCTGGAAATACAAAAACTGCTCAAATGTTTCACAAAAGAGGAGAAGGTCAAAACGAAATCTCTTGAAAACTCAAGATGTTTTTAATGAAAAGGTACAATGAAGAGAGGATACTGTTAGTGTCCATACTGCTAATTGGTGAATAACTGCCATAATAACCTGAAAATGGACTGCCCGTTCAGGCCAATGTGCTTTTGTTAGATTTGATAATAGCAAGGCTCGACGAATCCCTTTGTCTGTGTGTCAAGCTGAATAGTCAAATCCAATAATGAATGTCACCCCCTTTATTATTGAAACAGAGGCACAATAGCTGAGTGACTGAATGATTGAAGATAATAAACAGTTATTATTTGAGATGAATGTAGTATCTCGTGAGATGGTTGTTAATTGACCTGCCGTACTACTAATCTCTCATTGGGGAATCATGCAGGACACATTTTTGTTAAACCAGTTACATACATAAGTGTTTTTTTTGTGTGTGTGTGTGTTTTTTTTACTGAAATGATCTCATGAATTTTGCATTCAAACAATGGAGATTTTCTAGGAAGGTAACAGTGTTGTTGCACCAACATGCCAAACAGCTTGGAGTAGAAGCCTATGGATCATTCAGCGCAAGTGCCAGATTTGGATTAGACTTGCACAGCGATGTCTTGAATATGGAGTGAGGTGAATGTGCGCAGCCTGAAAGGGAGTCTGCATTAACTTCCTTTTTATGCGCTCTGACTTAAGCGCCAGGAGAGTTCTAATTGGCTGAGGCGTAGGTGAAGATGCCTGCCGCCTTTGGCGCTATGAGTATAGTTGGAGATCTACATGTGACTATTTACATTCTAATGTAACAGGGCTGTGCAAAATTCAGAATTGAAAAACTGACTGAATTTGAATTGGTCACACAGGAAGTAAAATTTAAATTTGAACTGGAATGAAAGAAGAGGAATTATATATTCAAGGAAATTCAACACTGGTATGTATTCTGGAAGTGTTCTTCTACCCATAAAGGTAAATTTATTAATATACACTCCTGGTCAAAAGCTGACGTTTTTAAATGTTTTTTAAAGAGGTTGTTCACCAAGATTGCAATTATTTGATCAAAAATCTAGCAGAAACAGTAATACTGTAAAATATTATTATAATTTAAAATAATGTTATCCCTGTTTTGGCAAAGCTGAATTTTCAGCAGCCATTACTCTGTCATTATTCAGTGTCATATGATCCTTCAGAAATCTTCCTAATATGCTAATTGTCACAGTTCCCGTGTCTCTCGGACTCCATTACCCATAATCCTCCTGTTCTCCACACCTGCACTCACTTCCCTCGTCTTCTCCCCTATCATCACGGATCCCCTGCACCTGGACTCTCTCATCAGCACTCCCTTTATAATGGACTCACTCCCTGTCCATTCTCTGTTGTGTTTATGTGTATGTTTGGTGTTCCCTGCCTTTGTTGATTAAAGTACTCTACATTATTGTGGAAATCCGTATCTGCCTCGTCTCTACACCAGCTACTGTAACAGAAGAACGGACCTAAACCGACTGGATTTCCACAAACCAAGCATGGGTTTGTTCCTCATCACCGAGGCTCCTACTCCTCTCGTGCCTCCCACTACCATGTCAGCGGCGGATCGGCTCATTGGGCTTCTGCAGTTTGGACGTTCACTGGAGAGGTATGTGGAGGAGTTTGTTGAGTTAGCTTATTTGACAAACTGGTCGGATGCTCGCTTGATCGCCCTGTTTCTGGACGGACTGGACGAGAACACTATCCGCTTTGATGAACCTGACGATTATGTTTTCTTATATGATACTATAAATTTAATTTTGTATTTAAATGGCTCCAAATTCCTTGTCGAAGAGGTTCAGGATTTTAAGTGTAACTCTCGTCCAGTCCTCCCGGAAGCACAGGCGGCCTGGCCAGTTTGTCAAGCTCCGTCTTCCTCCACATACCCCTCCAGTGAATTGTTCCCCTGTGTCCTGCTGGACCCACCTACCTCCGCTGGGTCCAGAAGAAGGAGGAAGAGGAAGAAGGCTAAACCATCTCCAGTCTCCTCAGAGCTCTTTCCAGTCTTCACCGAGCCCTCTCCAGTCTCGGCAGAACCCGCTCCAGTCTCCACAGCCGAGCAAGCCTCTCCAATCCCCGCTGAGCCCGCTCCAGTTCCTGTGGGGGTTTTGATAATGTATGAGGGGATGGACTGGACCCCTCTTCAAGCGTCTCCAGTAGCTGCCAACGAGCCAGCGGCTCCAGTAGCTGCCAACGAGCCAGCGGCTCCAGTAGCTGCCAACGAGCCAGCGGCTCCAGTAGCTGCCAACGAGCCAGCGTCTCCAGTAGCTGCCAACGAGCCAGCGTCTCCAGTCTCCGCCGCGCCAGCGTCTCCAGTCTCCGCCGCGCCAGCGTCTCCAGTCTCCGCCGCGCCAGCGTCTCCCAGTCTCCGCCGCGCCAGCGTCTCCCAGTCTCCGCCGCGCCAGCGTCTCCCAGTCTCCGCCGCGCCAGCGTCTCCCAGTCTCCGCCGCGCCAGCGTCTCCCAGTCTCCGCCGCGCCAGCGTCTCCCAGTCTCCGCCGCGCCAGCGTCTCCCAGTCTCCGCCGCGCCAGCGTCTCCCAGTCTCCGCCGCGCCAGCGTCTCCCAGTCTCCGCCGCGCCAGCGTCTCCCAGTCTCCGCCGCGCCAGCGTCTCCCAGTCTCCGCCTCGCCAGCGTCTCCCAGTCTCCGCAGCGTCTCCAGTCTCCGCCGAGCCCTCTGCTCCAGCCGCCGCCGCCGCCGAGCTAGCAGCTCCAGCTGAGTCTGTGTCCCCTCCCTGCCTCCCTCTCCCATCTCCTCCCATCTGCCTTTTTGTATCATCTCCTCTCCTTCCTGTCAGCCCATTAGCTCACCCTCAGTCTACAGCTACCACGAGGCCAGGGATTCCTAGGTCTCCACCTCCAACATCCTCGACCAGGACTCCACCTTGGCCCGTTGGTCCATTAGCTCCTCCTTGGCTCCAACCTCCCTCATCTCCACCGTGGCCCATCAGTCCACCAGTTCCGCCAGGCTCCATCCTTGCATTGGTCATTCGTCGGCCTGCCCTCACCTCAGGACTGCACTCCTCTGGTTTTACCTCGTCCCTTCGTCCCTCTGGCTCCGTTGGCTACCTCACTCCCTCCTGCTCCACTTTGGTCGTCTGTCTGCGTCGTCCTCTGCGGCCTTCTGGAGCCCTGCCTGCGCCTCGGTCATCAGAGCCTTCAGCATCGCCATGTCCCGCCGGACCCTCACCGCCGCCTGGGCTCGTCTGCAATTCGGATACAGCTCCTGACCCACCATGGCCTGCCGCAGCCTCTGACCCTCCATGGCCAGCCACGGCCCCTGACCCGCCATGGCTCATGGATCCGCCCTGGAGACCTCCACTCCAGTCTGCTCCTCTCCCTGCACCTGCATGAGGTCTCCAGGGCGCCCACCCCCCCTCCCAGTTGTTCTATCTGGAGGTACTGTCACAGTTCCTGTGTCTCCCGGACTCCATTACCCATAATCCTCCTGTTCTTCACACCTGCACTCCCCTCATCTTCTCCCCATCATCACGGATCACCTGCACCTGGACTCTCTCATCAGCACTCCCTTTATAATGGACTCACTCCCTTCACTCCCTGTCCGTTCTCTGTTGTGTTTACATGCATGTTTGGTGTTCCCTGCCTTTGTTGATTAAAGTACTCTACATTATTGTGGAAATCCGTATCTGCCTCGTCTCTACACCAGCTACCCGTAACACTAATTCTGTATTACAGGAATAAATTATATATATTTGAATAGATAAGTTATTTTAAATTATAATAAAATTCCACAATATTACATTTTAATGTATTTTTCAAATATAATCAAAATAAAATAACTCCAATAAATGCAAACACCGAACTTTTGAAACTTTTTAAAGGATTAGTTCACTTTCAAATGAAAATTACCCCTAGCTTTACTCACCCTCAATCCATCCTAGGCATATATACTTTCTTCGTTCTGATGAACACAACCAGCGTTATATTAATAAATATCCTGACCCATCTAAGCTTTATGATGACAGTGAATGGGACCAATGAGTATATAGCGCAAGAAAGTGCATCCATCCAAAGCAAAATGTACTCCACACGGCTCCGGGGGCTTCTGAAGCAAAGCAATGCGTTTAAGAAAAATATCCAAATTTAACAAGTTATGAAGTAAAATATCTAGCTTCCACCAGACCGCCTTCCGTATCCAACTTGCGAAGAAAGTGTAATTATGGAAGTAAATTAATGCCAAAGGTTTTTGAAATAAAAAGCTTGTTGAATTTCATTAATTGAAAAAATGCATTACATGCATTACATTAACTGTGCTTGCATTTAGATGCATTGTATTTTTAAGGCTTGCATTTTTATGGGCTGAAATTCAACATGGTTGTATATTTAAGCTGTGAATATTTCAATCAAAAATATTTCACACACATTTCCATTATTAAAAATGTAATAATTTATATTCACCTTTCATATTTCACTTCCAAAATATTCATTCTGTTTAAAAATACAACCTATAAACCTCGAATAGCAATTTTCAGTTAATTTTACAAATTCGCTTCCACAAATTCAGTGGTGTGCCACCAGCGGCTGTTTACAAAGACCAGAGCAACGTTAGTAAGTCATCATTCATTCATAAAAACAGATTTGCATAAATTGAGCAAACGGTAAGTGAATGTGTGATGATTATCAGGGACACTATAAATGCAGAAAAGCTGATAAAGACACAAAAGCTGCATTTATGTTTAATTCAGTGTCTTTACGTTACTTTCCCTGTGTATAGACTACATGTAAGCAGCTTTCTCTCAGTGAACGAGATTCTAACATTATTCCCTGATGCTGGTGTACAGATCAAATGTTAAATCTGAGGTAGACATATATTTCTCTCTGTTGTTAAGTTTCCTTAACTTTATATCGCAGCACTGTGTTGTAATACTACGGCTTCCCTCATATTTCATAGGATTCCCCTGCCATCAGGACATATACAACACTTACACAGCTTAATGGACTAGTACAGTGATATAAAAGACCAAACTCGCACCTTTTGTGATGTAAGTTATACTATATAGACTCCAAGAAAGCAGATAGTGGCATGAAGTTGGTTTGACGTTGAATGTTAGATATTTGCAAATTTAGGGACCGTCTCTAAAGTTACAACATTGGTATTCATGTTTCTACCTTCAATAGCATTTAAAAAGAATGACTTACATCACAAAACCAACTCTAAAGTGTTCATCTAAGTGTCAGGTATAATGCAAACCTTTTAGATTTTTGATGTTTATTAAAATAAAAGGTAACACTTTATATTAACTAGTTAATATGAACTAACAATTAATTGCACTTCTACAGCACTTAATCTTTGTTAATGTTAATTCCAGCATTTACTAATAAATTATTAAAATCAAGAGTTGTATTTGTTAACATTAGTTAATGCACTGTGAACTAACATGAACAATGAACTGCTGTATTTCAATTAACGTTAACAAAGATATTTGCTATGTATTTCACCACTGAATACAATAATACAATAAATGCCATAATTTAAAGATCAATAGCATTTGACGAGAATGATTTACAGTCACAAAACTACCTATTACATTTTTAATAATGGAAATGTGTGTGAAATATTTTAATTGAAATATTCACAGCTTAAATATACGACCATGTTGAATTTCAGCCCATAAAAATGCAAGCCTTAAAAATACAATATGCATCAAAATGTAAGCACAGTTAATGTAACGCATATTTTTTTTCAATTAGTGCAATTCAACAAGCTTTTTATTTCAAAAATATTTGGCATTAATTTACTTCCATATGTAATGTCTCGCAGTTCAAAATGCTTACGCTACATCCTACACCTTGCGTATTTAACTTACGGAAAAAGATTAACTGACGCGGCATCAGTTACACTTTCTTCCTAAGTTGAATACGGAAGGCAGTCTAGTGGAAGCTAGATATTTTACTTTATAACTTGTTAAATATGGATATTTTTCTTACACAAATGCTTCACTTCACTTCAGAAGGCCTTTATTAACACTCTGAGGTCCATGTGGAATACATTTTGCTTTGGATGGAAGCACTTTCTTGAGCTTTATACTCGTTGGTCCCATTCACTGCCATTATAAAGCTTGGATGCATGAGGATATTTATTAATATGACTACGAATGTATTCATCTGAAAGAAGAAAGTCATACACACCTAGGATGACTTGAGAGTGAGTAAAGCTTGGGCTAATTTTCATTTGAAAGTGAACTAATCCTTTAAACTATGTTTATTTGGATTTTAATTCTAATGCCTTACATTCAAATTGCAATTCTGCATCCTTTTTGCTACCTCAATTAAAAACCAGTAGCTACTTAAATACATATTTGCTTTGAAATAAATAGTTTTAGGTTCAGCTATATGTCAATGAGTGTTTAAGTTCCGCTCCATCAAATGAAAGTGCACCGATTAATTTATTTCTTGAATTGCCTCTCATCTACCAGAAAGACTAATAAAAAAGGAAATGTTGCTTTTCCCAGTCATATTGATCCAATACACAGAAATAATAGCTGAAGTGCTAAAGGACACAATTAGATTAATTAGACAATGATCCTCCTCTGATATCTGTCTATATTACAAGAAGGTATATGACAAAAAAAAATGCAAAGTAAAATGGTAGCCATCTAGGTTGTTAATATGGAATATCTAAAGCTTCCCTGAAGAGGAGCAGAATTCTGATGAGCCAGCTGAGAGGATGCAGAATCGCAGGTTATTATAAGCCTCCGCTGAGATGCCGAGTGGGTGTTTTTCAGCCAAGAATGCTTTTTAACTACAAATGCATCACACACTCAGATATTCACGCACACAAGCACATGCAAACATTCAGCCACATACTGTTCCTTTGAGGAATTTCAAACTAATCCTTGGAAAGAAATGACTTCACAGATCATTCTTTGTCAATTACATAAGTAGTAACTAAAACTGTCATTTCTAATTGAGGCTCGCTGAGGCACAGTACTTGCTCGTCAATCCGATGTTAAAATGACGTAAATGAAATTTTCTTTTTCACAAATGCATCACCTTCTTTCAAAAGTAAGGCCACTGACTGTGTTCAGACAATACAGCTATTTCTGTTTATGTAGAGCACATGTATGCGTACACTATGTGTAATACACGCACACAGACTATATTAATTAGTAATGGTATTTCATGTGGTGTCTCTCTTGTGATCAGCAAGACCATGTCAGGGGTCCATGCATGGCACATCTCTCTTTCCTTCTCCCTCTTTCTGTTACTACATCCCTCTTTCTGTTGAAACTTATTTTTCTATTTCACTATACTCTGTGGTGTGTTTGATGCAACTCCTGATTGCCAATGGAAGGTAATGCAGCAGTTTCAGAGCCGTAACCCACCTAAAATCAAAACACTTTTGACATTTTTTTAGAATAGAGCTTGCCGTAGCATCTGGAGTTCGTAATGACTTTCATTTACCCATGGCTCCTCTCATTTTACCTCTCCAAGTTAGTTGTGCGGAGTAGAAAAGAGCGAGTTAGTCTTTGAAGTAGTGCCATTGACAAGGAACGTCCCACTGATGATAAAGGTGGCTTCCATGTTGTGTGAATCTCTGACCACTGGAGGACAACACTCGCCGTGGGCTGCAAACTAGCATTTACTGGGAACGTCTCATTAATTTCTCATTGTACCAGTGATGGACTCAGCAGGTGGGAGAAGCATCGTGATATTAAGTGGGATGTGATGATAGAGTGAAAATGAAATGCTAAATATGCATGTTTTGAATTCTGACGGACCCCGGACAGAAACTGAATGCAAATATGATGCAGCGCCCACTCGACGGTCTCAGTTAGAATGAGGTATTCATGTCTCCTCCATAAAAGGGTTTGGTCATACTGGATAATAGACAAAGAAACAGAACATTATCAGAGATACGATTAAGGTTGTCAAAATTAGCTTTCCATTGTGTCCTTGAAGAGCAGTCATTGAGTAATCTGACCAGGAACTTGTGTTTCTATGGTTTAGAGTGGGAAGTAATAGGATTGGAAATTAAATCACATTCTGCATGAAAAGCAAAGAGAATGATAAGTTGATGAATTACACTGAAAATCATGCCAACTATATAAGACCAGAGTGAAAGCTATCGAGGTTATTGGTAACACTGTTAGTTCATGTTAGCTATCACATTAACTAATGAACAATAGGTGTTTTACAGCATTTAATGATATTTGTTAATGTTTAATATTATCATTATTGATTAGCCTGGATGCCAGCCGAACTTAGCCCCGCCCACAACATTTTGAGGTTGGGGAGTTCGGTCTGGACTCGATCCGTAGAGGAGTAATTATGCCCGAACAGAAACTGTTCGGACCAATCACATTGTCAGGGCGATGATTGACAGATTATCACTAGAAACGTAATCAGTCACGTCATCAAAGAGCGCTTGGGGAGTTTGATTGACAAGCGATCTAACCAATCAGAACGCCGCATCCGCCATTTTGTCCGACAAAGCAGTCAGGAGTTAGAAGATGAACCTCAGTGGAGTTAAACTTGAAAAATTGTGCATATTGACGTCTTTCCGCGTTTGAAACAACATTCATTCTCATGTTCATTCATGTTTATTTGATGCTATAAATGGACTAGTAGGAAGCAATGATCGGTTCACGAGCCTCTTGAGCTGAGGCGCTACAGCAATCTGTCACGATCATGGTCACAACCCATTAAAGAGCCACAAAACGTTTTTTATTGTTTGAATTTTTTTAATAACTACACAGTTTGAAAGCTGGGACTTTGTTTAATATCATAAGTAACCTGCTCTGTCTCGTCTGTCGATGTGTTGTCAGTTTCCTCTTTGTTCCGAGATGTATTTTCCACTCTGTGTGGCGTGACAGCGCCATGGCTTGTCGGACAAAGCAACAGTAACTAAGGGGGGCGGGTCTTTGCGAAAGGTCAATTAGTTTACAACAATGATGACTGTTGAAGAACTGAGATGTGTAGATTCCGCCATCGCGTCCGTTATAGAAGATATCGACAGCGCATTAATTTTAAAAAAGGAACAGAGGACCGCGATCAAGGCATGGGAAAAATGTCTTTGCCGTCCTTCCTACGGGATTCGGCAAAAGTTTGATTTATCAGCTGGCCCCGATGGTCGCTAAGAAGAGTTCTGTTGACAACTATGCGTCGCTCAACATACGTCACTTACTCTGTAGCTCTGATTGGTTGTAGGTCTATCCAATTGAGGTCTTTCCTGGATCGGTTGAAATACGCCCCCATAATCAAAGCCCAATGGAGCAGTATCAGACTCATATTCGAACTAGAATTGAGTATGACCACGTCAGGCTAATTATTGATGTTATTATATATCTTTTGAGCTTTTGCCAATTTTAAAGAGCTTGGGAGTCAGGATTTAGTTAGCATCCTTCCCATTAGCTTCTGCTGGTAGATGCTATAACTACATCTTCCTGGCTGCATCATAATGGTGAAAATGCCTTAACAGCCTTTACACAAAGCATTAAAGCATGTCTGAATCCAATATTTGCTAAAAGTCTATGCTGCCTTTAATATTCCCAAATCATGCTGTTGGTTCAGCTGTTTTTGGAAAGAATAAAAATGACTGCAATGAATAAATCAATTCAATAAAACACTTATTTGCTTAATAATTCCTATAATGGCACTAGGTCATGGGTTCGATTCCCAGGGAATGCAATATATGAAAATATGATGAAATACTCTGAATGCATTCTAAGTCACTCTGCACAAAATCGTCTGTCAAATAAATAAATGTCAGTGTTAAATTATTTCAATTTATAATTTGTACTTCAATTTACTCAATTTATTGCCAGAAATTAGGGGTGTCACAATATACCGGTATTGACGATAACCGTGATATTCAAAGCATGAAATATCGATATTGTGTTAATTTAGGGTGTGACGATTATACCGGTATTGGCGATAACCACAATATTTAAAATGAATAGGATGCTTATTATATCATGACATGTAAATACTCCAGCGCCAGTACCTGGTTGAGCTCTCAGGTGGCAGTATTGCACCTTAACGCTGACATCTTTCAAACAAGAAGAAGATGCAGCGCGCGCAGCTATTCCGAGCGGGAGAGTGAGAGGCTCTGTCTACACCCGGTCGAAAAAAGTAAAGTAAACTCGACAGAATGGGAGTTTTTCGGCTCCTTAGACAGCCCAATCCGCAGGATTTGCCTAGCTACAGTCAGTGCGAAGGGTGGCAACACCACCAACCTTTTTACCCACCTCTGTGTCCATCACCCTGCGGATTACACCATTTTACATAGAGTAAATTGCGATTATTTTACTAGTCATGGAATGGGAAATGTTATATTAACCTGTTAACAGCGATTTTCTGTGTTCATAAATTTAAATTAAGGGTGATTATTTTAAATACCGCGTTTTCTTTACTCGTCTTATTCAGCGTGATGTAGCTATGCATACAGTTGCCCTCAAAATTCAAGATACATGGGCATTTTTTGCCCCAACGATTTTTTGTCATTATATCATATTATAAGATGTAGTTGTATTACGATATCACACGAGCAAAAGTGCCGTTTTCTCCAAATCAGCACAAATGCAATGTTCCTTCAACTTATTGTTAAATGGACAATGTGAGTTACATTTTACACACAGTAATATTGTTTTTTTTCTTTATTTCGCCAACGAAAATTTCAAAATGATGAACAGCAGAAAAGAGCCCCGTTCAACAGAAATGTTTTTGTTGTTCTGACTGAATCCGCGTTTAGAACGAATGAATCCGAGCTTCGTTCCTGAATGAATCAGTCATTTGAACAAATCGTTGACTCACTCACTCATTAAGACAGTGACTTGCTGCCACCTACTGGCAATTTAGTTTAGTTTCATTTTTAAGGGACATTTTAATTAAAAAGTTAAAATTAGAAAATTTTATTTAAATATTGAATTAAATTTATGTAGACAAATTGTAAATGCTGTGTAAATATATTAATGCCACTTCTCATTCTGTGTCACCTCTGTATTGCAAAGATGGATTTTGTTGATAATGATTTAATTTGACTGGTAACAGCCATAATGTATAGGCTACTACGCTAGTATTAATTTTTATTTCTTCAGGTCTTAAAAAGCCTTAAATTTGACTTTAAAAAATGTGCAGCAACCCCGAAAGAGAAAAACTAAATAAACAAAGTAAAAATTATTTAGACTGATAATTTTTTTCCCCCAAGGATTCTATAAATATCGCGATATATCGATATTGTGATATTTTTTGGCCACAATAACCGTGGTGTGAAAAATCTAATATTGTGACAGCCCTACCAGAAATAAGCATTAAATTCAAATAATATTTGCTTGGTTATGACTAAAGCTCACTTGAATTTGTTCTAGATCATTAGATATGACTTTGTGGTGCCTTGGAAGCAGGGCTTGACATTAACGCCTGCCAACCCGCCAAATGCGGGTGGATTTCAGAGCAGTGTAATGCATTCACTACTACTAGCCACTTTGGGGGGGCTTGAATTTAATATATACATTTTTTCAATTGTAGTCTTTTAAAAAGGCATGTGAAATAATAAACTAAGTGCTATGTATTGTTGTCAAAAATATTGATTTTTTCAATACATATCGATACTGAAACATCTGAATCGCTTCTAATACTCATTTTCCACAGAATAGATACACAACACCAGCTGAGCTTTCTTGCTCTCTCATATGATCTCTCCGACAGCCAGTTGACACACAAACTCGCTCCCCTCACTCACTCATTTAATTTGCTCCGGATGAATATTGGTGGTGTTACAGGGCTTGAATTTCCATGTGGGACTGCGTATATTGCACATAATTTTACTCATTCTTACAGATTGTAAAGCCGCTTCTCAGTACTAAACTGAGTTCTTTTTCGCTACTTTTTGTGCTTAAACAGCCAAATACACACAAAATAATGTCAAAATGCTAGGCTTGTCTAGTATTTATGTAAACAGTCAGTTATGTTTCAAGTGAACATGAACAGTTGAGAAAGAAAATGCATGTGTTACAGTATAATGGATCCATGTGTCAGGTCTTGAAGTGACCGCAGCCAAATATACCTCCTGCCAAATTGAGATAATATTAAAAAATATCTATATGGCAGTTTTTCCCCATGGTATCAATGTCAAAATTGTGGCCAGTAAAAATGCTGAGTGGCTAGTAACTTTGGAAAACCACTAGCCACAGTTTGACACATGTCAAACCCCACTTGGAAGTCTAAAACCAGTTCCTTAAGAAACTGAAACTTGCTTTAGACATAAACAAGCAAAAAATTACATTTACATGTATTCGGTTTGCAGATGCTTTCCTAAAGTGACTTACAAATGAGAAACATCAGAAGTAATTTCTCATAAGAGGCAACAATAATGTTGGTACTATTTAGCCACTACACTGCTTATTTCTCAGAAGAAATTGAGTTATAATTTGAAAGACATGTGAATTTACCTCTTTCAACTACTTGTTCAAAACAGCATTTTTATTCTTCCCAGCAACCACTGAACTGAAAGCACAAGATTATGGGATATCATGGGCAGTGAAGGATAAGATGCTGCCTTCAAAAAATAGCCAGATGAAGACATCTCACTAGACAAGATATTATGCATACATTGAATTCGGGCATGTCTTGATTCCTGTTTTCCCTCTTCTTTTTTCGTACACTACCTGTGAAGGCAGCACCTTTCAAATTGGTGTGACACCCAAAATATGCTGTACTGGGTTACTTGAGGACCAGGACCCCAAACCACTACACTAATCACTAAACCTTGACTCATACACATTACACATTAGTTGATCAACAACAACATACATTTTGTACCAATGATTTCATCAAGGGTACATCATATCGATGGCATAACCCAGCGAATGCACTTTTTTTCCCTTTTCTATTGCAGTATGAAAGACCAAACAAAACAGAACACAACACAATAAAACTGATTAATGACTCTGGAAATTAATGTTATCCAATTATATTTATCCATTTGCTCTCTAATAATAGATTTCATTTGGTTTTCTTTAAAGGGGTCGACTTTCTAGGAAGAAAAGAAGGATGGAAGGTAGGGAGAGATCTTGTTTGTGGCACCAAGGCTGTTTTTACACATAACTGGAAATGTGCTTGTGTGACTAACGGTCTAAATCTGTAAATAAAACCATAGCTGCGGCACAGACACTCTGTGTCAGCGTAGAGAACGCCTGGCTGCTGTTCACACGCTGACTGGTGTGCGGGTGGAGAGGAGGCCTGCCTTCCTCACATCCCCTGCCAGGTTTGTGTCTGCAAGCCTGCTGCCTCTTGTCTCGGCATGCCTGCCCACAAACTTCTCCATTTCATTTTTCCCCTCACCATCTTGCTCCCTCCCACACAGCAGACTGTTTACTCACGTGGCCATTAGGGGTCGCTTCAGCGGCTCAGCCCTAAAGTCACCATGAAATCAAAATAAATCTTTAATAAAAATAACTTTCTTTTAAACCTTTTTTTTTTTTTGCAGCGACCCATCTTAATCAAAATAGAGAAGAACAGATTATCACAACTTCCATTTCATGAATTTGAAATGGAAGTTGCATTTGAAAGGGTCATGACATGAGAAACCAAATTTTCCTTGATATTTTGAAATATAAAAGGTCACTGTACCATTAAAACATCCTGCAAGTTTCAAAGCTAAAAATATCACAATAAATAAATAAATAAATAAATAAGCAAGCTGAAAAAAATGTCTTGTTTGGATATTGGGGGATCTGTAACATCACACAGGCGAAGATATAGGCTATGATTGCATCCAAATCAAGACATCAACAAATTGCTGACAACAGGAAAAATTGTAAGAGTAAAGAATGTTCATTTTACAAGTCCTGTTAAACTCTGTACAGATTTCAGAAGCACACCCACGTCAGGAACAAGCGGTAATTTATTTTAAATGGCATCTCGGATTGCACTGAAGGATTAAATGTTTGTTCAGAGCATTTGACTGCAGATAGTTTTGTAAACAAGGTGCAATGGAGCATTCGCAATGAAACTTTTGTTGAAAGATGATACAGCTAACTGTATTGGATATGACAGCAGCTACTAGGGTGGGTAAAAAAAAAATACTGATTTCTCGATTTTAATCGATTTTTATTTTGAAGAACCAATATCAATTCTTAAACCCAAAGATCCTTTCAGTCTATGCTGTTTTCAGTTGATGAATGAACAGCTTTGTAGCGCCATCCAAAAAAAAAAAATAAATAAATAAATAAATCGCAATAAGCTTTGTGCATTGTTACTTCTGATATGAAAAAGTCTCAGCTTTCAAATTCTGCCAATTTTATTATGAAATTCAAACAATAAATACCGTTTTGGCGCTCTTTAATGTGGCTTGACAGATCACTGTAGCGCCTCAGTTCAACTGAAGCAGGAGCGGTGCACGCATGTAAACCGATAATCGCTTCCATTTTACTACTACAGCCCCAAATAAACATGAATGAACAATAGAAGTTATGTTGAATGATACAGTACAACTTACTGAAATCCGTATTGTGTCTCATGTAATTGCTCAATCGGTGTTTCAACTGTGGAAAGACGTCAATAAAATAGCTTGAGAACAATGTCACATAATGTTTTTTATTCCAATTACCCAAGACAAGCCATTCACTGTCCAAAAACTCATTAGTCAGCTATAAAAATGAACTTAGACAAGAGTATTTTGACAATTATATGAACTGTATTGCATATTCATTGCATTTTTACTCAACCTGTTCTTCAAAATTTAATGTTTGAATAAATCCTTCATGTTGTTATGACAGCCCGCATTTAAATGTTTATATAAACCAAGTAGAAACATAATTGTCATTCAAAATGTGTTTTTATAAGATTATTATTAAAAAAACTTAATGTATGTACCCTTCAAATTAGTTGATTTTAACCTATAATATTGTAGTGATGTATCAACTGGGGTTTCCTGTAGTTAACAGCATTATATTAGCCTTTGGGATAACTTTGGTATATTTACATCTGAATGATGATTAATGTACACTGTCCCTTTTATTCATAAATAAATAAATTAGTTGAGAGAGATTTTTTTTTCCCTTGAGGAAATTTGTCATGTACTGTACTGTACCCGCAATTAATCGATATCAAAGTCCCTTTCAAGGAAATTCTGTTTACTTGGCGGCCATATTTGCAACGCGTCTGGGTAGCTATTTCGGGCATCCAAGACCAAGTCCTATCTATTTGAATGGGGGAATCCTAAAATCTTAAAAAACTGCTTGGCGAACTCACAATTAAATAACATATTTCAAATCAGCAACAAAATCAGACATGAACTCTCCCATAAATTATGTTTCTTATGCTCAAATAGCGTTAAAAAAGCATATTTTCAGGCTAGACGAGCCAATGCGCATGTGCAGTCCTAAGCGTGAGTTTCAGGTTTCTATGGGAACTGGAGCATCTAACGACAGCTGCAGTGAAGCAATGACTTTATCAATCAGCGATTGGCTCTTTTACTTAAAAGGCGGGACGTATTCCGCCATATTGCGTGTTGCAGTTTCTCCCATTCATAACTAAAAGGAGTGAAGCGTCTTTCTATATCTATAGTGTTTGTTGATATCGAATCGAAATCTAATCGAAATGCAAGCTTCTGAATCGAAATTGAATCGTTAAATTTGTTTCAATGCCCAGCCCTAGCAGCCTTGCAAACTGTACGTAAATAATTTTATAATGCTTTGTCTGTAAATGACAGTTTTATATGGATAGTTTGCAATGAATTTCTAAAGTAGTAAAGTCTAAAGTAGGCACCGCTTATAAACGGAGGGGCAGAATGAGAGTTGAAAATCTTTTTTTCTGCATATATATTCAGGATTTTTGTGCAGGAACATAAAAAAAAAAAAAAAATCCATGTCATGACCCCTTTAACACAGGAATCTGCTACGTCCCAAAAGTCGCCGGCATCGTTGCTCAGAGACACTCGCCCCTGACAAACTACCAAAGCAAAGCCTTTTATCACCCTTCAAAGATTAATTTTGGCTGAGGCTGCTGGATACCTTCAGGCAGCCATGTTGTCTTTTTTATTATGGAGCAACAAACACGGCTAGGTGCTCAGGGCCTGACTTTACGAGCTAAGCGGTGTGCTTGTAACTCCCAGGACATGTCCCTAAACAAATTATAATTACAGAGCGGCAGCGACAGACTTCATAAGATACCATGGCGAATAAGTGGTCACCGGGTGAGCCAATTGCATTGTTACCTGAGTTGAGAGAGGTTGGACCTCTGGAACATAGATTTAAAGCTTTGGACCCAACTGAAGTAACAACACTAACATCAAAGGCCGAAGAAAACAAGTGTCTCTTTGGTCCCCTAAGCCGGCATACCAACAATGAATCATTTGTGACAGCCAATCAGAAGTGGTAGCTCTTCCCTTGCAACTTTTTCTGAAGTTATGTCACTGTTGTCACTAGCTGCGAGATGATTAATTGGTTGATTAACCCTGAGGACTCGTTGCTCAATGTGTTTATATAATAAGTCATCTTCCCTTCTGTCTGTCAGGACAGAGAGGTAAACATACATTTTAGAGAGAGAAATTAAATAGTTCCAGGAAAGATGAAAGACTGTTTACTGATTTCTTTAATTCTGCTCATCCTATTTTGAATACATGCACAATATTTCTCTCTCCCACACTCAATACTTGCAGTCACATGATCAAAGATGAAAAAGCACAATGCATTCTGACAAGGTTATGAGCAACAGCAAGTAATGAGAGAAAGAGAGGAGCTGTGCAATTCATCATTCATCACTACAGAGAGTACACTCCCTCCCTCTCGATCACACTCCAAACTTTATTTTCTCTCTTTCCTGTATCTCTTTTGCACTTCATAAAAATGATGCTGTTTCCAAATACAAGGCCTTGACCTTGATAGGAATCTTTTGTTTCGAAGCGCCAAAGTCACGTGATTTCAGTAAACGAGGCGTCGTTTACACGATCCAAACCACTGATGTGAAACAAAAGATTTGTAAAGCTTCGAAGCAGTGTTTTGAAATCGTCTGTCACTAGATATTGTTGAAAAGTTGTTATTTTGGCGCACAAAAAGTACTCTCGCCGTTGAGGTAGAACCATTGTACTCACATGAACTGTTTTAAATATGTCTTTAGTACCTTTCTGGATCTTGAGAGGTTCAGTGACATTTATTGCTGGCAATAGAGGCCTCACTGAGCCAACGTATTTCATCAAAAATATCTTAATTTGTGTTCCGAAGATGAACGGAGGTCTTACGGGTGTAGAACGACATGAGGGTGAGTAATTAATGACATAATTTTCACTTTTGGCTGAACTAACCCTTTAATTAAAGCCCCAGAGTATTTTTTTAAAAGGTCATGTTGGGATTTTTTTTTTTTTTTTTTAAGTCATATAAGAAAGAACAGTCTTAGGGGCCGTTCACACAGAACGCGTTTTTCTTTTCCAATGCGCTACTTTCCCATTGTTTTTCTATGTAAACACGTGCTTGACGGACATGCATGACCGTTACGCTCGCGTCTCGCGTCTTTTGCAGCGCCTCACACATGAGCGCCGCATTTTTAAGACGCCGTGTCAAGTTAAAAGAATTTCAACTTTTACACGCAGAGCCGCTCATCAATGTCAGTTCCAAAACAGTGGACCAATCAGAAGAACTTGAAGGCGGGGCAAGCGTTGCGAGTTGGCATGACAACTGTTTTATATAATGGCAACATGGCGGAGGAGGCGTTCATTATTATCTTATTTTCTTTTTTTCCATGTCAAAACTTGTATCTGTAAATTCTGCAGTTTGCCTATTTCTATTATTTCCGTTAGTCGTTATTGCATCACGTCTCAAAGGCGCGTCTCGAGACTCTCGCGTTCTATGCTGCGCTGCGTCTTGCGTTTTTAGACGCAAAGACGCGTTCTGTGTGAACGGCCCCTTACACGCTTTTCTAAATTTTAAACCCTAACCCTAAATTTTACAATGAAATTTGAAATGATACAAAACACAATCTTACAAACCCTAAACATTTATGCATCATGTCTTCCCGTATTCAGACACAGTTAACACAACAACGTGGATTTGTATAGATCCCAAACAGATTATGAGACACTTGGGATGAATGCACAACCAAATCCAAATGTTCATAAATAAAATTTTACTTGGTACTGATACAGTAACCTCTGATAGAAACGGTCTCTTTGAATGAGCCACAAAACTCACACTGCTTGTAAAACCAGAAATACAGCGGAAGGCACTTGGGAAGAGCTCATAATAAAAGCCGACAAGACAGGTTCCTGACTCTGTTCAACCTCGGACACACGATAAGCCCAGCCAGAAAAAATGTCAGAGCCCCATTGGCTTCACTAACCCTTGGAGTCAAGCTCCTGTCTGTCACCCAGAACAACTACCCAATGGTGGCTGCCAAATGGACTCCAATAAGCAGAGATAAAGCCCAATTAATTTCCATCACAACGTCCTTAAAAGCATAATCACAGAGAGTCCGTCTAGTTTAACAGTACGTTTTTCTTTCATTCAAGCTCAGTAAGTCAAACACACACTATGCTTAACATGACAAATGTATGTTTTTTTTTTTTTTTTTAATCACATTGGCAACTCCCACTTATCAGCGAATGTTAGTTTGAGCTGTAAGACCATTAGACTGAAAATCCATACTCGATTTGCTTGATTGTGATCATGCCAGCTCTCATCCATTCATGCATTTGTCCTTTGTGAGACCCAAGCAGTGCAGCAAAATGTGTTTATCTTTGCCCAGTGGTGCAGCACAATCAGAGAAGACTTTTCTCATTCCAGCGGAGGCCCCCAGTCGCTCAGTCTATGACCACTGTCAGATCTGTCTCTGTGATGTCCTTTAGAGGCAGAAAAACATGACCTTTGTGTGGGAGCATCTTTATTTGTTAGCTGTCTTTCAATACCAACAAGAAAGGTCAGAGAAGAGGGGTTTAAAGGCACGTCTACAGTTATGAGCAGCACAGACAGAAAATTCGAGAGTGAACTTAATCTTTGACTCTTATCAGTATATTTGATATATTCACATAAATTACTTTTTAGGGACTTAGTAAGTTAATATGTTCCAATTTATTAAGGATTTTAAGTGAGAATATGTACTACATGCTAGTCATTCTCTGCAAACTGAAAGAAAAAAATCTTCATGAATGTCAAAGATTTTTAAAGTAGATAATTTCAGAATTGCAAAGTGTATTGTTTTCTTAAGAACAAACTGTGAGTCACATATTAGAAACACACTAAAGAGCAATAACAACAGTAGTAATCATAGGCATGCAAAAATCACAAACAAATATAACGTGACTAGTCCAGTCGAATGCACAAAACAAATGACTTATGAGCTTTTATTTTCGGCGATTCAACACATAGCATAACTGCAGTGCAATTCAGTGTTATTTGAGATACTATTAGTTGTTATTAATATTTTGAATTAATTTTTATTGTTAATTTCCCCAATGTAAATTATATTAATTCATATTATTTATTTGTTTGTTTGTTTGTCATTTTTAGTTACTGAACCATTGCTGAGCTTATATAACTTAAAGTTAACATTACTTTAAATGAGTCGCACTTGAAAGCAAGTTTTGTGTACCAGGCCCTCCTGTCAAACAAAGATCATTCCATGCAAAGTTTAAAATATGTATTCTACCAGTAATCTGATTAAGTTTGTGCTTCTCAAAAGAAAGAAAGCCATATGGGGTTGGAACAACATGAGGATGAGTAAATAATGGTAATTTTCATATTTAGATGAACTATCCTTTAACAGATTATTGAGTCTCATGTGACCTGCTGTATAATCACATAGATTTAATGTCACAAGGAACTTGCTCCATGCATGTTAAATATACCTTTAACTGTCACTGAAATTCATTTCAAGGTTAGATCCATGGCTGGAATCATCAAAGGAGAATCTTTCATTCCACCAGGGAACAGTGACGGACAGGAAATCTGATTTCAGAGAAGACTGCCAAAAAAATGACGGTCCAATGAACTTGTCACTTCAGTGTGTACAAAGCACGCCAGAGAACTATTATTCATAAGGGAAAGAATGGAGAAAATGATTCCATGAATGGGCCTTAAAATAAATAAATTGAAATCATTTGAATTCCATTAGTAGTGGCAAAGCTGAGATCAAGATGGGGGATTATTTTCTTTACCAGTATTTTATATGGATTTCCAATAATAATTCTTAATAATTCTTAAAATGCAAAAATGTCCTATTAGACTAACATTAATCCAGAATGCAGTATTATATGAATGTTGCAAATTAACTATTAAAAAATTAAAATTAACACTCGCCAGGTGCTAAATGTGAGTAAAAATTGGTTTATATATATATATATATATATATATATATATATACATATGCACACACACACAAAATACTACATTTACTGTATATTGCAGATATTCAGATTCGAGAACCAGAAAGAACTGTATATATATATATATATATATATATATATATATATATATACAGGATATACCAGTGCCATGTGGTCCATATAAGCTGCGAGTGTTCTGCGTACCCAAACCTTTCGTGGACTCGGCAACTAACATTAACATTATGGGCCCTATAATACACCCGGCGCAATGCGACGCAAGGCGCAGCGCAAGTGTGTTTGCTAGTTTGCGTCCGGCGCCATTCGCGTTTTCCCGTTCAGCGCCACGTCCTTAAATTAGTAAATGCATTTGCGCCAGTTGGTGCGCCCATGGGCGTGCTGGTCTAAAAAGAGGTGTGTTCAGGCGCATTGCTATTTTAAGGAGCTGAAAATAGACTGCGCCATAGACCAACTCAAACCTGGTCTAAAGTCTAAAGTCAATGGCGCAATATTTTTTTGTTAGAGCGCGTTGGTAGAAACTGCGCCTCTGGGCGCGTCCACAGTGCGCGTTGACTTTGCTTATTACACACAGGGATGCGCATCACACAAACATGCCAAATATTAAAAACAAAAGGATTACAGTGTAAAAGAATATTATTGTGTAGGCTACATAAATATAAAAATGTAATGATGAATAGTCATTGCGTGTATTAGAATTAGGCTACCTATTTTCAATTCAGCCTATTACTACTTATAATGATAAACGAAATTGGCTAATTAATTGAACAATCGTGCCAATACACACACATATATATTAACTGACTCATCGTGCGGAGCTATTTGAAAGCCTGCATCCAACGCAGACGACTGAAAGATTGACTGGCCACTCAACAGGTAATTTCAGCAAAACATCTGATGCCAGAAGACGAGGACACAATCACTGCTAATTCATCCCACGCCTTCTTCACCTCGGGAAGCTTTGGTGGATTCCTGCTTGTCCCGTAGATGATCTGCTCATGCGCTTTAACTTCGCGCACGAGCAGATCGGTTTCTTCGCTTGAAAAGCGTTCAGCTTTTCCGCCAACAAATTCCGCCATGTAAATAGCAATCCGCCATGGCGCGAGCGCATCTCGCTCTTAAGGGGAATGGGAGATGACACTCTGATTGGTTTATTCAACGTTACACCCATTACTCATTAAGAGAATAGGGACAACCCATTTAAAAAATGCGCCCCGGCGCACGGACCGTTTTTTCCGTCGTTAAAATAGCAAAAGTGGATTTGGACACGCCCTGAGTGCACCTGCGCCGTGCGCTTTACACTTTGCGTTTAGATCGTTAAAATAGGGCCCTATAAATGACTTTTTAATTCCTTGTTTGAGGTGTACCATAAAGCTTACATGATTGGAAATGCGTATGTAACTGTCTGTAATTTATTTATTTGCCAAACAACGGTAATTTTCTTTAGCTTTTGTGCCTTTGCGCTTTTGTTATGGAACATCATCATTGTCGCACGTTCTCATTGGTTTGCTGGCCTATGGGAGATTTCATGTCAGCTCTCCAAGAGGAAAAATGAGCTGCTGCCAGATCTCGATCACCGAAAATCACATTGTATTTGATACAAAACTAACGAGACCAAATGGAGGGAAAAAAATCATAAAACTATTTTCATAGTATTTCATTTTCTCCATAGAGAATTGTTTATGAAAACTTGTCAAAACTTGTTTAAGACAGTCCTACTGTAATCAGTATAAAGTATGTTGTTTGTGTGACACTAGAGGCACCTAGCAGATTACAAAAAAACAGCATATTTTTGAGCCCCTGCCCTTTTGATCGTGAAAGTGAAAGTGCCCTTTGCGGTTGCATCGCGGTGTTCCCGCGTTTCCATTCCTCCACCAATCTCCCCACCAACCACTCCCCACCACTGTTCTCAACCTTTTTTCCCAGTGGCCGCAATATGGTCCAAGTGCAAGTCTCACGGGGGCATATCATTTATATATGACGTCACCAATGAAAACCAATCAGATTTAATGTTATGGTATTAGCAGATATTATTATTATACCTAGATGTTGCACACACATGTGGTATTGAGTTCTGGTAAGGCGGGGAGAAACTATGCAGATACTAAGGGAGACAAGCACGGAAGAATTTAAGCGATGCACCAGACACATTTGGTAAAGACGACAAACAAATGCGGCACTGACGGTGGATGGGGTGAGTAATATAGTCATTTTTAAGGGGTTTGGTTTGACAAGAAAATAGTGTGGGGGTGTTTGTTTAATGATGTGTATTTGTAGACCGCGAGTGCTCCCGAGAACCCCTGTAACTAGAGCAACCAGAGGGTAATATGGGTGTTTTAAAAGATACGAAGTGTGTGAGATTGTTTGGTATACAGAAGAGTCGAACTACAGCATTTCATCCCCAAGGTAATGGGCAGTGTGAGCGATTCAATAAAACTTTACATGACCTCCTCAGGGCCCTTCCTCCTGAAAAGAAATTGAAATGGGATGAATACTTGCATGAAGTACTGTTTGCATATAATACTACTGAAAATGGTACAACTGGATTTTCTCCATTCTTCTTGATGTTTGGCAGGACTCCTGATCTCCCAGTTGACCATTGGTTAAGTGGTGGTGTGGAAGAAAGAAGAGAAGGTCAGGTGGAGACATGGGTGACTGAACGTCAACATAAACTGCAACAGGCTTATAAGTTGACTCAGAAGCAGTTGCAGAGTTTGGCGAAGCAGAGACAAAGACGACAAGGGGTGGTAAAAGATGCCAGTTTGAATCCAGGTGATCTAGTAGTGTATCTACGAAATCGAAGCGTAAGGGGAAGAAATTCCCTGATATACAACGTCACAGAAAATGAGAACAATGTATTCCTCCAAATAAAAACTAACTTAAACTAAACTAATCAGACAGCTAATAATGCTCAATGAATATACACAAAAATGTATAAGCACAAGTAACTAGGGTGTTTTCACACCTATGGATCATTTGTTTTGTTCTGAAACAGGGACTAAATTTCTTGGTTCGGCTCGCTTTCACACAGCAACATTTCAAAGCAAGTCACATGCGAGTACAACTGCCCTCTCAGCGTCATCCATATGATTGACAAGTTCGCTCCATGAGCTTATTGTGTCTGTATTTGTAAATGTCAAGACACACGCAAACATTATATGAATGTAGCAGTCATTCCGCTGTTAAATTATTATATACCACATTCATATTAATGCTGCGGCAAATACAAACGCATGCTCTCTCTCTGGATGTCCCAGTGTTGTCTAGTAGGCTCTGTCGAGACCATATGAATGTAAGAGTGCGTTCACACTTGTCATGTTTGGTTCCATTAAAACAAACCCTGGTGCAATTGCTTTGTTAGTGCGGTTCATTTGAGCATGTGTGAACGCTGCCATCCAAACCCTGGTGCGCACCAAACAAGCGGACCGAGACCGCTGAAAAGATGGGTCTCTGTCCGCTTCCATACGAACTCTGGTGTGGTTCGAAAGATATATGAATGCAACACGGACCAAAGACATGTAAACGAACCAAAAACAGGAAGATGAGACCCTAAAAAAAAGAAAGAATCCTCACGCATACCGTTTTTTCTCGTCATAGTCATGAATTTGCCCGTCACAGGCATCAGACGCGTGTCTCCACACAGCAGATCGTTTGTGTGTGTGACGGAGGGATTCCCACGGCTGTTTTGACTCCTTTACACATTATATAAGCTCTTCACGGGTTCCCAGCTGGCCAAAATACCATCATATGCAGGCTACGCACAGACAACAAGCACATTTACCTCAGCACACAGCATTGTTTTGGATGTTCGGTAAGTTCTGTCTCAAAATATGCAATACATCATAAAATCCGACCAATCAGGGGTGCGTTTCCCAAAGCGAACTATGGTCGCAAGTTCCGTCGTTACCAATAGAGTTCAATGGGACTTACAACCATGGTTCACCAACGATGCTTTCGGGAAACTCACCCCAGGTTGTGAACGTATCCCTATGCCTTTAGGTTCGCTGATAAAATTGCCAATCTGAACGCTAATCGGACCAGGACTAAATGTTTTTTTTTTTTCTTTCTTTTTGGTCTGGACCAAACGAGCCAAACTACAAATGTGAACGCACCCTAAAATGAAGCAGAGTGGGAAAAAGGCTTCGTCAGGAAAGCATCGCACGGAAAAGTGCAATTACACAACATTTAAGATGAAGAGGCGCTCTTTGGTTTTCAACTATGGTAAATAATGTGCTCACTCACAGATACTGCCGCTTTTTATATCACATTTCCCGTTATTAATTATGATAATTTGGTTCGTTGGTTCGTTAACTGGGTCGGATTGCTTTTCACATCTCAAGCGAACCGCTCCAGAGTTAGACTGAAAGCGTACTGAGACCACCTCTTCAAGGAGGTCTCGGTACGCTTGTTTGGTCCGCTTTTGCTGCTTTCACACCTGCCCAAACGAACCGCACCAAACGGGAAAACGAAGTCTAGTACGATTCAACAGAAGTGAGGCAGGTGTGAAAGCACATTCTCTTCAACAGCATCGTAACAGTCACCAAACAATGACAGAATGTTATATAGGCCTAGGCCACAAACGCCTTACGCAAATGTTACTCAACTCTTTTTACAAACAGCATTAAGCGCATTGTAATTACAATCTCAGACAATATCAAGCATTCGGTTAGGTCGCAATCCCTCGCGCAGCATCCGCCAGCAGCGCGGGTGCGCCGATGCGGATATTTTTATCGATTTAAAATACAAGTACATCAAACAAACACATCGAATTCACGTCTTTTGACATTGTACATTTTGCATATGGCAAGTACTTTACTACAGAGCAAACAAACAAAGACTGCCCATCTCGCTTACAGCAAACTGATTCTTCCATTCTTCTTACCTTCGATGCTGATGCTACGACTCTTCTTGTTTGCAATGTGTTCTTTCACTCGTACGTTCCTCATTTCGTTTTTCTCCTCTTATAACAAATCTAATAACAAATTTGCCCTTTTGATCCCTAAATTTACTAAAAATAATGTGTACTATTGGAATTCTGCCAAAGCGCACTCTTGTAAGTATTCGTTAACTGAGCACTCAGTATATAGGCTAGCCTATAGGTCTGCGCATGTCTGAAAATAATATATGATCAACAAAATGATTTTATATGACAAAAAACATTATAGTTCAAATTTATTTTTATTTAATCCATTTTAATTTAATTTAAAAACAAAAATAAATTGTAAAACTGGAATTTATTTTTTAAATGTGGTCGCATATCGTGGGCCGCATTTGCATTGAGAAACAGTGGCTTTAAACAGTCAAATAAATACAAAATTATGTAGAAATGCCCATCTTGCCTAGGTAAATACAATCAAGTTTTGGAATGTAAACAGTTGAAAGAAAACTAAATGTTATTTTACAATTGATTACTTTAATTTCTGTACTAATTCTTACCTGCATACTACTGTTAGACCCACCTGAAACAATTAAAGCTGTTTATTTATTTTGTCTCTTTATTCTATTTATTTGTGCTATCGTTTGCAATTTTCTTATTTGTTCTTATTTTATTACTGACTGTTTACTTTGTTTACTGTACTGTTTGTTTGTTTTTTTGTAAATGTAGCTCATCGATTCAAATAAAGCCTCACTGTTCTATGTGTAAGCTATTCTACAACAAAATTACCCAAATTATCAAAAAATTATGAAATAAGAGTTATCTGTATGCTGGTATATGGCAGTTTCCCCCATGGTATTGAAAATTGTATCGAATATCAATATTTTTCAAGGTATCGTATAGAAGTTGGAAATTTCAGTATTATGACAAAACAAACACACACCGAATAGATATACTATATATAAGTCTAAATGGGGTATATAAAACATTTATAAAATCAAAGACATAGATATTTATGCACCAAACATACATTTGTTGAGTCAGTATTGCAGTGTTTGTGCAGTCATGATGCTCAAAACAAAAAGAGCAATATAAAAGTGCTAAGTAGACTCAAATGCCCTACGAATTTGTTACTTTTAGGAGTCTCTACAAGCTGGCATATGAGAAAGAATTTTAACTTTAAATTTAATTTTAAATTTAAGAATTAAAAAAAAAAAAAATGACACTTCAACTTTAAATTGATTGTGTGCAGGCTCTTCTGTTGCTGACATTTTAAGAGCCTCTCCTCATTAATTTCCTTCAAGCTACCGGTCATTTAAACAAATTGAGAGGTCTAGTTTCCCACTGGGCCCACTAGCAGTGGTTTCATCATTAAGAAATGATTATGATTCTAATAACTCTTATGTCTTTTAAGCTCTTATAGAGGCAGAGGGCAATTAAAATGACCTCCTACCTCTTGTTAACTTTTGAATCTGAGGATCTCTGCACATGTAGAAAAGATGCACTTTTTTTTTTTTTTTTTGTAAAAATCATCTTGACATATTCCTCATTAAAAGTCGTGCAGGGTAGTCTACTTGCTAGAAATCAGACACTTGGAATCTGGGATGCCACTTTCATTTGTCCAAGTCTGTCTGAGACTAAAGCTAAGAGACATGTCCAATCTGGAGATAATGTCATAGACAGAAGCTGGAACAAACACTAAATTTACTTTTTAGGGTTTTATCTTGTTTTTGTGGGAGCTCCACGGAGGCTTTGTTTATTCCCCATTGTTTCCTGAGTTGCTGGTGGGAGAGGAAGTTAACAGCCAAGCTGTCAGTTGCACAGATGTTGGCACTCACTGCATCTTCTGGTGGATAAAAAAGGTCTTAAAAAACATGCAAAAGTTCTGTAATCAATTGCTGTGCTCAAACTTGTGGGATACAGAGTGCAGGATAGGGCAAATCATTCATTAGAACCTTCTGAGTTCCATCACTATCAAGCATAATATTTATAACATTTATAACATTACAAAAGTTCACTATTTCAAATGTATCAGGTTTCCACAAAAACATTAAGCAGCACAATTATTTTGAACATTGATGATGACAATAAGAACAGTTTCTTGAGCACCAAATCAGCACACGATTATTTCTGAAGGATCATGTGACACTGAAGACTGGCGTAATGGCTGCTGAAAAGTCAGGGTTGCCATCACAGAAATATATGGTTTAAATGTATTACAATAAAAATGCATTTTAAATTGTAATGATATTTCTAAATAATATTAATATTATTACAATGTAATAATATTTCTATATTCTTCATAAAATAAATGCAGCCTTAGTAAGCTTAAGGGACTTCTTTCAAAAACCTTACTGACCTCAAACTTTTGAATGATAGTGTGCATATATGTATGTCTAAATCACTTAAATTTATGAAATAATATATAAATTCTTTTATTAAATGTTTGCTACCCCAATTCAATTCTGAAAGTCACACAACCCAGTCATGGTGACCCAAATAAAATTTACTGTCCATAAGATCTTTTCAAATTCCCAAGTATTTGCCTGGTTCAAGTCTCAACCTGCCCTTGGCATTGAGTGTTCATATCCAGGGAGATTATTATATCCAGTTTTTTTTTTCTTTTTTTTTTACTCTAATATGTTTTAGGCCCACAGTCAAGGTCATACAAGACTTACTGAGTGTGTTTTGACTGCAGTGTAAAGCTTGAGAAATATCATCAGATAATATTTTGCAGTTAAGCCCCTTGCAGTTTTGGAAGAAGTGTTGTATTATTCTATTCCATGCAGTCAATCACAGGTCACTGGCAACTGACTGTCACAGGTGTGGCAAGCAAGCAATTTTATTTATTTATTTATTTATTTATTTATTTATTCACTGTGTAAATGATATCCAGCAATGAATGACAGCAAGGTCTGGTCTAAAAATCTAAATAATGGAATAAAAAGACTTCTTTGTTTATGTGTTAAAGAATTAAAATACTATACATTTAAGCCATTAAAGCCATTTAAGCTTTTCTTTTTGTCTTTAGTGGTGAGAAATAAAGACTTGCATGTGATCTGTATCTATATAAATAATATCAAAATACCCAAATTCACATTCATAAATTGATTAATTTGATATTTTATATTAATTTTATTTATACTTAAAATGTACACTAAAAAAATGCATGCACGCACACTAATTGTATAAATATATAATATTCCATAAAACTAGTTAAAAACTTTGGTTTGAAGACCGCTCACATACCGCTGACATCTATGAAAAGATGAAGAAACACAACAAAAACAAGAGAAAATAACAGAAGGAGAAGCTAAATTATTGCAAACAAAAATATATAACTGAATGTTGTACATCTAAACTCACTGTAGAATAGATGACTTCTAGGCAAAAGGAGGAAGATAAGTGTGTCTTTCTAACAAATGGTATAATCTATTATGGTATGTGACCTATTTTACAAAAGAAGTTTACTGGCTGCAGATGGGCTCATAAATTTCCGAAACGGACAAGCCAAAGATAGATACACTCTTACATGCTCTCGAGGCGATGACTGTAAATTGTTATTAAATCCAGTGTGGCTCTTGGATCTAGTTCCTCTGTACCACATATTGCCATGAAAAAGAAAAAACTGCTGTTTACATACCTACCAAAAACTTGTTAGATAAAAAATAGTCTCTCTTCATCTCATAAGTACACGTTCTCTGTCCCAATCCCAGCAATCAGAAAAAATCACATTATATGGACATCCCTTTAAAGTGCCTGCCTGAAATACAGAAATAACTCAATGTCTGAAATTATTTAATGTCAGAAAGTACTTAAGTAATATCTCAAGACCTCGGCTCTTCAAACTTTCACTTGAGGACATTAGTAAAACTCTATCTGCTTGTAGAGGTTGTGGCAGAACAGATGGAAAGCATAAGCAACGTCATTGAAGTAATGATCAGTCAGCTGTTGCCAAATAAAGCAATCACCTTTAATGATAAAACACCTTTAATGAGGTGCTGAGGTAAAACATGATGGTCTACAAAACATCATGCCTGCATTATACTCTCCTTCAGGAGATACATTAAAACAACAACTGAAAGGTTCAATTCAGAGAAAGCTAATTCATGTATTTTGGGTCAGCTTGTCTTTTGTTATACTTTATTTTTGACTCCGTCTGTGCAATATTCCTGCTGTTTTTCTTTACCATTTGTGTGGTCAGTCTGCCTGTGAAAGATTTTGTGCTGTGCACACTAAAGCAATGAGAAACTCTATGGGAGACCTCATTTATTCAGCAAGAACATTTCATTTCTGATGCCAAAAACATCCACGTTTTTTTTTTTTTTTTCCAAAGAGGCCAAGACAGGAACAAGTGTTGCAACTGACACACATTCATTTTAGTCTGCCAAACATGAACTGCTAGATCAATTCAAACTAGAAAACAGTTTGATCAAAACTACAAACTATAAAGCATGTCTTAGCCTCTCACATTATCATTTCACTTTATCACTATGCACTTCTGTCATTCATTCATTCATTGAGCTCACAGGGTTCTTTGGATTGATTGATTGATTGATTGATTGATTGATTGATTGATTGATTGATTGATTGATTGATTGATTGATTGATTGATTGATTGATTGATTGATTGATTCATTCATTCATTCATTCATTCATTCATTCATTCATTCATTCATCCATGAATTCATTCATGCATCCATGAATTCATTCATTCATTCATTCATTCATTCATTCATCCATGAATTCATTCATTCATGAAGGAAGCTAGCTATCTGACTGGTGTATCTACAGTAGGAATTTACAATACATCATCTCAAATATGAGTTTACAATATGTGATCACAAGAACATGAAAAACAGAGAGGAAATACTCAGGAATTGGTTGGTATACTAAATGATTTTGTATCCAGCTTCTGTAGCATGCTTTTTTGAAAAAAACTAAGTAAATTTGCACTTAGCAGCATTGGATTTTGCTTGCAGATCAATAGTCAGACTCCTTTAAAAGAAGAAAAATAGAGAATCTCTTTTGAACGTGCCTGTTGCACACAATAAATAGTAGTAAATAGTAGAGAGTGCTTTACATTGCGAGTTCATCTCTGAAACAATGCTGCATATCAGATTCTGTACAAAGATGCAATGCTGCATATAGAAAAACCTGTATTTAAAGGGATAGTTCATACACATTTAAATTTTATCATCATTTACTCTGCCTCTTTGTTGTTTGAAGTCAAGTCACCTTTATATAGCGCTTTATACAATACAGATTGTTTCAAAGCAGCTTTACAGTAATAAGCATGAAAATAATGATCAATGATGCAAACAGAATTCTAAAAAGACAATAGTGCCATTGTTCAGCTGAAGTCAGTTCAGTTCAATAACTATGTGAAGTTTATCAATTGTGTAATGAGTTCAATTCAGCTATAAAGCAGCTTTGGAGAAAACAGTGAAGTCATCGTCCAGCTCAGTTCTACCAGAAAGACTTGTGAGGCAAGATAACGAAACAAAGATATTACCAATCAGCAAGCAAAATATTGTAAGATAAAGTTCTTTGGCATAGGCCCCATCCGTAGCTCACATCCTGAGGGTTGCAGACTTTGCATTTCCCACCTGAAGATGAAGGCAGGGGCGTAGCTGACCCCCGGGAGGTATGGACAGGGACCATCCTGGTGGTGGTGGGGAGGATGGAGGTGAAGGTTGGCGTCAGCATCTGCAAACTCAGACATGTGCAAGTACCGATCTTTTATACTCCAAGTGTTAGATAACGATCGGTTAGATCTGAACTAATAATGACGTAACATTTCAGTCTTCCCGGCAGAATTTACACTAGAGATTTATTTAAGTTCTCATCCGATTGTGTCAGCGCAGTAAAGTCAATTATATTGCTGATTACTAAGTGTCCCCAACTAAGCAAGCCAAAGGCGACAGCAGCAAGGAAGAATGATTTGACTTTCACTCAATAAAAAAAAAAAAAAAAATTGGATTAACTGCTACCTCTAATCAGTTAATGTGGAGTTAAGGAATCACAGGTCTTGAATGTGAAGTCAGGTTCACAATTCTTTATCTGGTGAGGAGCACAAGATAACCTTTCCTATAAGAGGAAGTTAAAATCTGTAAGAAATATGTGCAGTGGAATAATTCAAAGAGTTGATTGAGGTTTCCAGTTTATGCTGACAGTGGTGAAGTGGGTTGCTTTAATTTTCAGATATGCTTCGTCAGAACTTTCCTGATCAGCAGCAGCATTAGCTTAGCTACGCAGGCGATTCCTTTGAAATTCGACTGAGTGGATGTCACTAAAAGGTGCAGAACCTCCATTTGCTGCTCCTCAGCGACATCTCCCCTCTGAGGAGCAATTCTCGTTAGAAATGTATAACGGTTTCTTCAAGCAGAGCTTGAATATGTGCTCTACATTTTACAACCATTTTTACAAACAGCTATTAAGTATAGCAGAAGGTATATGAGGTGAGCACACATATTCATGGGAAATGGAGTTTTTTTTTTCATCTTTTATCCCCCCACACACCACACACGACAGGATACAGCCATGCGGAACTGAAAGAAAAATGATTATCACTGTGCATTTTACATTTCAAATCCAAAAATCTATTATTTTATCTTTTTTTCAAGTGACCATGGGAACAATTATTGTAATGTAGCTCTGAATATTTTAATCACTTGCTTCTCTTTATGAATTTCCCCTCAAGGTACATCAGCTAGGTGCTTAAGATTTCTCAAGGTTAATGGTTAAAATGGAACAAAAGAACAGAATGATTTTATTTCAAATATGACCTAAATTACATATTTGAAAGCATTCAGAACGCCTTGAGTCAAATTAAATGAGTTCCAAAGCAATCAATGTGTTTGTTACACATCTGGAATAAAAGCACCGCAGCTCATATGCAACATGCTTGCATCATTACAAGATACCACTGCATGGTTAATGTGAAATTAATGCATATATTATAATTGGGGTTAAAAATAAATATATAAAGAAAAGAAAATGAGGATACCAGAGCCATAATAAAGCTCGGAGCTAACAGCATTTTTGTTTAATCTTGATTGCGTATATTGATTATGATGATGATCACTTTGTTTTGCGGAGGGTGTCTTAGAACCTTGCGGTCTAGAAAATAATTAAAGATCAATAATTCCTCTTGGCAGGTGTAATTAAATAATGCCACTGCATTGGTGATCACTTTCTGCATCTCTGCATAAGCCAGTTTGGTCAATAGCAGAAACTTTGACCCAATTAATCAACCTCAGTCTATATTGTTTTCAGTTCCCCTTCGATTTTAACACTCAGCACCAGATGTCGAATAAGGTCGCACCTTGAACAAACAGGGTTCAGCTTGAGTAACAAATTACATTTCAGTCAGAAACATTCCTTTAAGAAACACATACACAACAAAACTGTTTTCTCAATCTCTCTAATGTTTTGTGATAGTAACTGTTTAGATCATGTTAACTTGATAGTTTGAAACATCCATTTGCGATCTGTGCTGTTGAAACCTAGCATTGCATTGATACCGCTGTTTCGATCAGTGTAGGCAGTTGTTTTGTGGCAGATGAATGCACTTTGCACAACATGCTCCGTTATTCTTCCTTTCTCCCTTCTGACTCACATATCATAATGAAAATTACTACAAGCATTTTTTTTGAATGAGCAACTACAATAATTTTACCAGAGATGCACCAGCATGGCTAACACATTGAATTAGGTGTTGGCTCACTTGTGGCTGTGCTGCGAGTTCAAGCAGAGTGAATAAAGGCTCTTGTGTATAGATCTCTGCTGGGCCCCATTGATTTGCATGGCACAAGATGAAATGCATGTTTCCCGTTTCTCATTCCACCGCTCTAAGCATTATTTTCTCCTGTTCAATCAGGACTTATCTTAGTAGGCTGATGTTTTTTTATAATGGCACTCATAAATTTCACAAAACAGAGGCCTTGCTGAGATCCATTTTAACTTTCGCTTTGTGGTGGCGTAATATATTTTGGCATGGTGGAGATGTGTATTCATATACCAGGTTAATATCCATGCACTTGGGTTAATGGAAAGGGACTGATAGTGTGATTTAATATGAGGAAGGCGATGT